>NW_027038853.1:0-7500 GCF_034236695.1 Oncorhynchus nerka
TATTCTGTTGATATATAATGTGTATTAGATGTTAGACTATTCTGTTGATATATAAATGTATAATGTTAGACTATTCTGTTTATATATAATGTGTATAATGTTAGACTATTCTGTTGATATATAATGTGTATTAGATGTTAGACTATTCTGTTGATATATAATGTTAGACTATTCTGTTGATATATAATGTGTATAATGTTAGACTATTCTGTTGATATATAATGTGTATTAGATGTTAGACTATTCTGTTGATATATAATGTGTATAATGTTAGACTATTCTGTTGATATATAATGTGTATAATGTTAGACTATTCTGTTGATATATAATGTGTATTAGATGTTAGACTATTCTGTTGATATATAATGTGTATAATGTTAGACTATTCTGTTGATATATAATGTGTATTAGATGTTAGACTATTCTGTTTATATATAATGTGTATAATGTTAGACTATTCTGTTGATATATAATGTGTATTAGATGTTAGACTATTCTGTTGATATATAATGTTAGACTATTCTGTTGTGTATAATGTTAGACTATTCTGTTGATATATAATGTGTATTAGATGTTAGACTATTCTGTTGATATATAATGTGTATTAGATGTTAGACTATTCTGTTGATATATAATGTGTATTAGATGTTAGACTATTCTATTTATATATGTGTACACTATTCTGTTGATAAAATGTGTATTTGTCTCAACGTCAAAAGTAAAGACGCGACTCCAGGATACTGGCCTTCTAGGCAGAGTTGCGAAGAAAAATCAATTTCTCAGACTGGCCAATAAAAAGAAAAGATTAAGATGGACAAAAAATCTCTCCTCTCGCTCTGCCTCTCCATCTCTGTCTCTTTCTCCCTGAGTCGCCTCTTCACTGTTGACATTGAGACTGGTGTTTTGTGGGTAGTATTTAATGAAGCTGCCAGACATTTCTAAGTGACCCCAAACTTTTGAACAGTAGTGTATACTAATACAATTGGTCAGAGGAAGACATTTTTGTTTAACAAATATGACATTTTCTGAAAAAAAAGAGTGGCCAAAATTGGCACCCCTGTTTTCAATACCTCACCTTACGAGGACAACGACACATAGTATTTTTCTAAAATGTTGTATGAGAATGGATAACACATTGAGAAGTATCTTTGACCATTCCTCCATACACTCTTAAAAACATGGTGCTAAGTACGACCTAAAAGGGTTCTTTGGCAGCCCCCATAGGAGAAGCCTTTGAAGAACCCTTTTTGAGTTCCATGTAGAACCCTTTTTGAGTTCCATGTAGAACCCTTTTTGAGTTCCATGTAGAACCCTTTTTGAGTTCCATGTAGAACCCTTTTTGAGTTCCATGTAGAACCCTTTACCCAAAATGTGTGGTTTTATTTGAAGAGGGCAGTCCATAAGCACAGACAAAAGATCTGTAAAGATTCTGTATGGAGGAACGGTATAAGATCCCTCCCAATGTGTTCGCCAAATCATAAAACATTGTAGAAAAAGGCTCAGTGCTGTTTTCATCTTAAGGTGGGGTATTGAAAGGTATTGAAAACAGCCAATCATTTTGACCGCTAACTTCTTGAGAGAAAAAAATTAGGATGACTTATTAAACCAAATCTCTGTCTGAACAATTGTATTTGTATAAAATAATTGTAAAACATTTTTTTGCATACAATGTAGCTCAGTATTTGTTTTATTTATTTTATACAGTATTTTTGCTCATATTTATCAAGGGTTTAATAATGTTGAACCCCACTGTATATCTAAATGTTTATCTCTCCAACAGAATGGAGCTGATGACAGTTACCCTCCTACTAACTCTAGCCCAGTCTGCTGTATATCTAAATGTTTATCTCTCCAACAGAATGGAGCTGATGACAGTTACCCTCCTACTAACTCTAGCCCAGTCTACAGAGACTGTATATCTAAATGTTTATCTCTCCAACAGAATGGAGCTGATGACAGTTACCCTCCTACTAACTCTAGCCCAGTCTACAGAGACTGTATATCTAAATGTTTATCTCTCCAACAGAATGGAGCTGATGACAGTTACCCTCCTACTAACTCTAGCCCAGTCTACAGAGACTGTATATCTAAATGTTTATCTCTCCAACAGAATGGAGCTGATGACAGTTACCCTCCTACTAACTCTAGCCCAGTCTACAGAGACTGTATATCTAAATGTTTATCTCTCCAACAGAATGGAGCTGATGACAGTTACCCTCCTACTAACTCTAGCCCAGTCTACAGAGACTGTATATCTAAATGTTTATCTCTCCAACAGAATGGAGCTGATGACAGATTACCCTCCTACTAACTCTAGCCCAGTCTACAGAGACTGTATATCTAAATGTTTATCTCTCCAACAGAATGGAGCTGATGACAGTTACCCTCCTACTAACTCTAGCCCAGTCTACAGAGACTGTATATCTAAATGTTTATCTCTCCAACAGAATGGAGCTGATGACAGTTACCCTCCTACTAACTCTAGCCCAGTCTGCTGTATATCTAAATGTTTATCTCTCCAACAGAATGGAGCTGATGACAGTTACCCTCCTACTAACTCTAGCCCAGTCTACAGAGACTGTATATCTAAATGTTTATCTCTCCAACAGAATGGAGCTGATGACAGTTACCCTCCTACTAACTCTAGCCCAGTCTGCTGTATATCTAAATGTTTATCTCTCCAACAGAATGGAGCTGATGACAGTTACCCTCCTACTAACTCTAGCCCAGTCTGCTGTATATCTAAATGTTTATCTCTCCAACAGAATGGAGCTGATGACAGTTACCCTCCTACTAACTCTAGCCCAGTCTACAGAGACTGTATATCTAAATGTTTATCTCTCCAACAGAATGGAGCTGATGACAGTTACCCTCCTACTAACTCTAGCCCAGTCTACAGAGACTGTATATCTAAATGTTTATCTCTCCAACAGAATGGAGCTGATGACAGTTATACTCCTACTAACTCTAGCCCAGTCTGCAGAGTGTGGAGGAAAACCAGCTAAGAAAGTCAAGAAGGGAAAGCAAGTCATATGTCCTTCGTAAGTCAACAGGTGTAGTAGACCTCGCAGTGGTAGTAGTGGTATCAATACAACAGGTGTAGTAGACCTTACAGTGAAATACTGAATACAACAGGTGTAGTAGACCTTACAGTGAAATGCTGAATACAACAGATGTAGTAGACCTCACAGTGAAATGCTGAATACAACAGGTGTAGTAGACCTTACAGTGAAATACTGAATACAACAGGTGTAGTAGACCTTACAGTGAAATGCTGAATACAACAGATGTAGTAGACCTCACAGTGAAATGCTGAATACAACAGGTGTAGTAGACCTTACAGTGAAATGCTGAATACAACAGGTGTAGTAGACCTTACAGTGAAATGCTGAATACAACAGGTGTAGTAGACCTTACAGTGAAATGCTGAATACAACAGGTGTAGTAGACCTTACAGTGAAATGCTGAATACAACAGGTGTAGTAGACCTTACAGTGAAATGCTGAATACAACAGGTGTAGTAGACCTCACAGTGAAATGCTGAATACAACAGGTGTAGTAGACCTTACAGTGAAATGCTGAATACAACAGGTGTGGTAGACCTTACAGTGAAATGCTGAATACAACAGGTGTAGTAGACCTTACAGTGAAATGCTGAATACAACAGGTGTAGTAGACCTTACAGTGAAATGCTGAATACAACAGGTGTAGTAGACCTTACAGTGAAATGCTGAATACAACAGGTGTAGTAGACCTCACAGTGAAATGCTGAATACAACAGGTGTAGTAGACCTTACAGTGAAATGCTTACTTACAGGCTCTAACCCAATAGTGTGAAAAAAGTGTGTGTGTGTGTGTGTGTGTGTGTGTGTGTGTGTGTGTGTGTGTAAGTAAGTAAGTAAAGAAATAAAATAACAGTAAAAAGACATTTGAAAATAACAGTAGCACAGACACCGGTTAGTCAGGCGTTTTGAGGTAGTATGTACATGTAGGTATGGTTAAAGTGACTATGCATATATGATAAACAGCAGCGTCAAAAGAGGGGTTGGTGGGGGTGGTGGGACATAATGCAGATTGCCCAGGTATCCATTTGGTTACCTGTTCAGGAGTCTTATGACTTGGGGGTAAAAACTGTTGAGAAGCCTTTTTGTCCTAGACATGGTACTCCGGTACCGCTTGCCATGCGTTTGTAGAGAGAACAGTCTATGACTGGGGTGGCTGGGGTCTTTGACAATTTTTAGGGCCTTCCTCTGACACCGCCTGGTGTAGAGGTCCTGGATGGCAGGCAGCTTTGCCCCAGTGATGTACTGGGCCGTACGCACTACCCTCTGAAGTGCCTTGCGGTCAAAGGCCGAGCAATTGCCGTACCAGGCAGTGACGAAACCGGTCAGCATGCTCTCGATGTTGCAGCTGAAGAACCTTTTGAGGATCTCAGGACCCATGCCAAATCTTTTTAGTCTCCTGATGGGGTAAAGGCTTTGTCGTGCCCTCTTCACGACTGTCTTGGTGTGTTTGGAAAATTCTAGTTTGTTGTTGATGTGGACACCAAGGAACTTGAAGCTCTCAACCTGCTCCACTACAGCCCTGTCGATGAGAATGGGGGCGTGCTCGGTCCTCCTTTTCCTGTAGTCCACAATCATCTCCTTAGTCTTGGTTACGTTGAGGGATAGGTTGTTATTCTTGCACCACCCGGCCAGGTCTCTGACCTCCTCCCTATAGACTGTCTCGTCGTTGTCGGTGATCAGGCCTACCACTGTTGTGTCGTCTGCAAACTTAATGATGGTGTTGGAGTCGTGCCTGGCCATGCAGTTGTGGGTGAACAGGGAATACAGGAGGGGACTGAGCATGCACCCTGGGGAGCTCCAGTGTTGAGGATCAGTGTGGCAGATGTTTTGCTACCTACCCTTACCACCTGGGGCGGCCCATCAGGAAATCCAGGATCCAGTTGCAGAGGGAGTTGTTTAGTCCCAGGTTCCTTAGCTTAGTGATGAGCTTTGAGGGTACTATGGTGTTGAACGCTGAGCTGTAGTCAATGAATAGCATTCTCACATAGGTGTTCCTTTTGTCCAGCTGGGAAAGGGCAGTGTGGAGTGCAATAGAGATTGCATTATCTGTGGATCTGTTTGGACGGTATGCAAATTTGAGTGGGTCTAAGGTTTTTGGGATAATGGTGTTGATGTGAGCCATTACCAGCCTTTCAAAGCACTTAATGCCTACTGATGTGAGTGCTACGGGTCTGTTGTCATTTAGGCAGGCTGCCTTTGTGTTCTTGGGCAGAAGGACTGTGGTGGTCTGCTTGAAACATGTTGGTATTACAGACTCAGTCAGGGACATGTTGAAAATGTCAGTGAAGACAACTGCCAGTGGGTCAGCACATGCCCGGAGCACACATCCTGGTAATCCATCTGGCCCCGCAGCCTTGTGTATGTTGACCTGTTTAAAGGTCTTACTCACGTCTGCTACGGAGAGCATGATAACACAGTCGTTCGGAACAGCTGTTGCTCTCAATCATGCCTCAGTGTTGCTTGACTCGAAGTGAGCATAGAAGTGATTTAGCTCGTCTGGTAGGCTCGTGTCACTGGGCAGCTCGCGGCTGTGCTTCCCTTTGTAGTCTGTAATAGTTGACAAGCCCTGCCACATCCGACGGGCTTCGGAGCTGGTGTAGTATAATTCAGTCTTAGCCCTGTATTAACACTTTGCCTGTTTGATGGTTCAGTCGCAGGGCATAGCGGGATGTCTTGTAAGTTTCCGGTTAGAGTCCCGCACATTGAAAGCGGCAGCTCTACCCTTTAGCTCCGTGTGAATGTTGCCTGTAATCCATGGCTTCTGGTTGGGGTATGTACGTACAGTCACTGTGGGGATGTTACCTGTAATCCATGGCTTCTGGTTGGGGTATGTACGTACAGTCACTGTGGGGACGGCGTCCTCGATGCACTTATTGATAAAGCCAGTGACTGATGTGGTGTACTCCTCAATGCCATCGGAAGAATCCGGAACATGTTCCAGTCTGTGCTAGCAAAACAGTCCTGTAGTTTAGCATCTGCTTCATCTGACCACTTTTTTATAGACCAGTCACTGGTGCTTCCTGCTTTAATTTTTGCGTGTAAGCAGGAATCAGGAGGATAGAGTTGTGGTCGGATTTACCAAGTGGAAGGCGGGGAGAGCTTTGTGCGCGTCTCTGTGTGTGGAGTAAAGGTGATCTAGACTTTTGTTCCCTCTGGTTGCACATTTAACATGTTGATAGAGATTTGGTAGAACTGATTTAAGTTTCCCTGCATTAAAGTCTCCGGCCACTAGGAGTGCCGCCTCTGGGTGAGTGGTTTCCTGTTTGCTTATATCTTTATACAGCTGACTGAGTGCGGTCTTATAAACAGCCACGAAAAGTATAGCTGAGAACTCTCTAGGCAAGTACTGTGGCCTGCAATTTATCACAATATACTCTACTTCAGGTGATCAAAATCTAGAGACTTCCTTAGGTTTCATGCACCCGCTGTTGTGAACAAATATGCACAGACAGCCCCTCCCTCGTCTTACCGTAGTGTGCTGTTCTATCCTGCCGGTGCAGCGTATATCCCGCTAGCTGAATATCCATTCAGCCACGATTACGTTTTTCAGCCACGACAGTTTTTGAGGTCCCGTTGGTAGAATATTCGTAATTGTACCTCGTCTAGTTTATTGTCCAATGATTGCACGTTGGCGAGTAATATTGACTGTAACGGCAGCTTTCCTACTCGCCTTCTGCGGGTCCTGACGAGGAATCCGGCTCTTCGTCCTCTGTACCTGCGTCGCTTCCTCTTGCGAATAACTGGGATGTCGGCCCTGCCGGTGTTTGGAGAATATCATGTGAGTCTTGCTTGTTGTTGAAAAAATCTTTGTCTAATCCGAGGTGAGTGATCGCTGCCCTGATATACAGAAGCTCTTTGTCTAATCCGAGGTGAGTGATCGCTGTCCTGATATCCAGAAGCTCTTTGTCTAATCAGAGGTGAGTGATCGCTGTCCTGATATCCAGAAGCTCTTTGTCTAATCCGAGGTGAGTGATCGCTGCCCTGATATATCCAGAAGCTCTTTGTCTAATCCGAGGTGAGTGATCGCTGTCCTGATATCCAGAAGCTCTTTGTCTAATCCGAGGTGAGTGATCGCTGTCCTGATATACAGAAGCTCTTTGTCTAATCCGAGGTGAGTGATCGCTGTCCTGATATACAGAAGCTCTTTGTCTAATCAGAGGTGAGTGATCGCTGTCCTGATATCCAGAAGCTCTTTGTCTAATCCGAGGTGAGTGATCGCTGCCCTGATATATCCAGAAGCTCTTTGTCTAATCCGAGGTGAGTGATCGCTGTCCTGATATCCAGAAGCTCTTTGTCTAATCCGAGGTGAGTGATCGCTGCCCTGATATCCAGAAGCTCTTTGTCTAATCCGAGGTGAGTGATCGCTGTCCTGATATCCAGAAGCTCTTTGTCTAATCCGAGGTGAGTGATCGCTGCCCTGATATACAGAAGCTCT
>NW_027038853.1:10000-40199 GCF_034236695.1 Oncorhynchus nerka
TAGTAGTAGCAGTAGTAACAGTAGTAGTAGTAACAGTAGCAGTAGTAGTAATAGTAGTAGTAATAGTAGTAGAAGTAGTAGTATTAGTCCTAGTAGTAGCAGTAGTAACAGTAGCAGTAGTAACAGTAGCAGTAGTAGTAGTAGTAACAGTAGTAGTAGTAACAGTAGCAGTAGTAGTAGTAGTAGTAGTAGTAGTAGTAGTAGTAACAGTAGTAGTAGTAGTAGTAGTAGCAGTAGTAGTAGTAGTAACAGTAGTAGTAGTAACAGTAGCAGTAGTAGTAGTATTAGTCCTAGTAGTAGTAGTAGCAGTAGTAGTAGTAGTAGTAGTAGTAGTAGTAGTAACAGTAGTAGTAGTAGTAGTAGTAGTAGTAGTAACAGTAGTAGTAGTAGTAGTAGTAGCAGTAGTAGTAGTAGTAGTAGTAGTAACAGTAGCAGTAGTAGTAGTAGTAACAGTAGCAGTAGTAGTAGTAGTAGTAGCAGTAGTAGTAGTAACAGTAGCAGTAGTATTAGTCCTAGTAGTAGCAGTAGTAGTAGTAGTAGTAGTAGTAACAGTAGCCGTAGTAGTAGTAGTAGTAACAGTAGCAGTAGTAACAGTAGCAGTAGTAACAGTAGCAGTAGTAGTAGTAGTAACAGTAGTAGTAGTAGTAACAGTAGCAGTAGTATTAGTCCTAGTAGTAGCAGTAGTAGTAGTAGTAGTAGTAGTAACAGTAGCAGTAGTAGTAGTAGTAACAGTAGCAGTAGTAACAGTAGCAGTACTAGTAGTAGTAGTAACAGTAGTAGTAGTATTAGTCCTAGTAGTAGCAGTAGTAGTAGTAGTAGTAGTAGTAGTAACAGTAGTAGTAGTAGTAACAGTAGTAGTAGTAGCGGTAGTAGTAGTAACAGTAGTAGTAGCAGTAGTAGTAGTATTAGTAACAGTAGTAGTAGTATTAGTCCTAGTAGTAGTAGCAGTAGTAGTAGTAGTAGTAGTAACAGTAGTAGTAGTAGCGGTAGTAGTAGTATTAGTAGTAGTAGCAGTAGTAGTAGTAGTAGTAGTAACAGTAGCAGTAGTAACAGTAGCAGTAGTAGTAGTAGTAGTAACAGTAGTAGTAGTATTAGTCCTAGTAGTAGTAGCAGTAGTAGTAGTAGTAGTAGTAGTAACAGTAGTAGTAGTAACAGTAGTAGTAGTAACAGTAGCAGTAGGAGTAAGTGTATTATGGGTTTGTGTTACAGACAGCTGTCTGCAGAGGAGATTGCTCAGGTACCAGCCAACTCCACCAGCAACATCCTCAACAGGCTGATGGTGACATATGACTCTCGCATACGACCCAACTTTAAAGGTTAGTTACATATATACAACTAACTCAACGGCCTTGTGGTTGGAGTGTTATACAGTAACAACCCACAGTAACAACCCATGACTGACCTGTTATACAGTAACAACCCACAGTAACAACCCATGACTGACTTGTTATACAGGAACAACCCACAGTAACAACCCATGACTGAACTGTTATACAGTAACAACCCATGACTCTATTGACCTGTTATACAGTAACAGCCCATGACTCTATTGAACTGTTATACAGTAACAACCCATGACTCTATTGACCTGTTATACAGTAACAACCCATGACTCTATTGACCTTTTATACAGTAACAGCCCATGACTCTATTGACCTGTTATACAGTAACAACCCATGACTCTATTGACCTGTTACACAGTAACAACCCATGACTCTATTGAACTGTTATACAGTAACAACCCATGACTCTATTGAACTGTTATACAGTAACAACCCATGACTCTATTGAACTGTTATACAGTAACAACCCACAGTAACAACCCATGACTGAACTGTTATACAGTAACAACCCTAACCCATGACTCTATTGACCTGTTATACAGTAACAACCCATGACTCTATTGAACTGTTATACAGTAACAACCCATGACTCTATTGGCCTGTTATACAGTAACAACCCACAGTAACAACCCATGACTCTATTGAACTGTTAAACAGTAAAAACCCTAACCCATGACTCTATTGACCTGTTATACAGTAACAACCCATGACTCTATTGGCCTGTTATACAGTAACAACCCACAGTAACAACCCATGACTCTATTGAACTGTTAAACAGTAACAACCCTAACCCATGACTCTATTGACCTGTTATACAGTAACAACCCATGACTCTATTGAACTGTTATACAGTAACAACCCATGACTCTATTGGCCTGTTATACAGTAACAACCCACAGTAACAACCCATGACTCTATTGAACTGTTAAACAGTAAAAACCCATGACTCTATTGACCTGTTATACAGTAACAACCCATGACTCTATTGACCTGTTATACAGTAACAACCCATGACTCTATTGAACTGTTATACAGTAACAACCCATGACTCTATTGACCTGTTATACAGTAACAACCCATGACTCTATTGACCTGTTATACAGTAACAACCCATGACTCTATTGACCTGTTATACAGTAACAACCCATGACTCTATTGACCTGTTATACAGTAACAACCCATGACTCTATTGACCTGTTATACAGTAACAACCCATGACTCTATTGACCTTTTATACAGTAACAACCCATGACTCTATTGACCTGTTATACAGTAACAACCCATGACTCTATTGAACTGTTATACAGTAACAACCCATGACTCTATTGAACTGTTATACAGTAACAACCCATGACTCTATTGAACTGTTATACAGTAAAAACCCATGACTCTATTGGCCTGTTATACAGTAACAACCCATGACTCCATTGAACTGTTAAACAGTAACAACCCATGACTCTATTGAACTGTTATACAGTAACAACCCACAGAACAACCCATGACTGAACTGTTATACAGTAACGACTCTAACCCATGACTCTATTGACCTGTTATACAGTAACAACCCATGACTCTATTGACCTGTTATACAGTAACAACCCATGACTCTATTGACCTGTTATACAGTAACAACCCATGACTCTATTGACCTTTTATACAGTAACAACCCATGACTCTATTGACCTGTTATACAGTAACAACCCATGACTCTATTGAACTGTTATACAGTAACAACCCATGACTCTATTGAACTGTTATACAGTAACAACCCATGACTCTATTGAACTGTTATACAGTAAAAACCCATGACTCTATTGGCCTGTTATACAGTAACAACCCATGACTCCATTGAACTGTTAAACAGTAACAACCCATGACTCTATTGAACTGTTATACAGTAACAACCCACAGAACAACCCATGACTGAACTGTTATACAGTAACGACTCTAACCCATGACTCTATTGACCTGTTATACAGTAACAACCCATGACTCTATTGACCTGTTATACAGTAACAACCCATGACTCTATTGGCCTGTTATACAGTAACAACCCATGACTCTATTGACCTGTTATACAGTAACAACCCATGACTCTATTGACCTGTTATACAGGAACAACCCATGACTCTATTGAACTGTTATACAGTAACAACCCATGACTCTATTGAACTGTTATACAGTCACAACCCATGACTCTATTTAACTGTTATACAGTAACAACCCACAGTAACAACCCATGACTCTATTGAACTGTTATACAGTAACAACCCATGACTCTATTGACCTGTTATACAGTAACAACCCATGACTCTATTGACCTGTTATACAGTAACAACCCATGACTCTATTGAACTGTTATACAGTAACAACCCATGACTCTATTGAACTGTTATACAGTAACAACCCATGACTCTATTGAACTGTTATACAGTAACAACCCATGACTCTATTGAACTGTTATACAGTAACAACTCTAACCCATGACTCTATTTAACTGTTATACAGTAACAACCCATGACTCTATTGACCTGTTATACAGTAACAACCCACAGTAACAACCCATGACTCTATTGACCTGTTATACAGTAACAACTCTAACCCATGACTCTATTGAACTGTTATACAGTAACAACCCACAGTAACAACCCATGACTGAACTGTTATACAGTAACGACTCTAACCCATGACTATATTGACCTGTTATATAGTAACAACCCACAGTAACAACCCATGACTGAACTGTTATACAGTAACAACCCATGACTCTATTGAACTGTTATACAGTAACAACCCACAGTAACAACCCATGACTCTATTGAACTGTTATACAGTAACAACCCATGACTCTATTGAACTGTTATACAGTAACAACCCATGACTCTATTGACCTGTTATACAGTAAACAACCCATGACTCCATTGAACTGTTATACAGTAACAACCCATGACTCTATTGAACTGTTATACAGTAACAACCCACAGTAACAACCCATGACTCTATTGAACTGTTAAACAGTAAAAACCCTAACCCATGACTCTATTGACCTGTTATACAGTAACAACCCATGACTCTATTGACCTGTTATACAGTAACAACCCATGACTCTATTGACCTGTTATACAGTAACAACCCATGACTCTATTGAACTGTTATACAGTAACAACCCATGACTCTATTGACCTGTTATACAGTAACAACCCATGACTCTATTGAACTGTTAAACAGTAACAACCCATGACTCTATTGACCTGTTATACAGTAACAACCCATGACTCTATTGAACTGTTATACAGTAACAACCCATGACTCTATTGAACTGTTATACAGTAACAACCCACAGAACAACCCATGACTGAACTGTTATACAGTAACGACTCTAACCCATGACTCTATTGACCTGTTATACAGTAACAACCCATGACTCTATTGACCTGTTATACAGTAACAACCCATGACTCTATTGGCCTGTTATACAGTAACAACCCATGACTCTATTGACCTGTTATACAGTAACAACCCATGACTCTATTGACCTGTTATACAGGAACAACCCATGACTCTATTGAACTGTTATACAGTAACAACCCATGACTCTATTGAACTGTTATACAGTCACAACCCATGACTCTATTTAACTGTTATACAGTAACAACCCACAGTAACAACCCATGACTCTATTGAACTGTTATACAGTAACAACCCATGACTCTATTGACCTGTTATACAGTAACAACCCATGACTCTATTGACCTGTTATACAGTAACAACCCATGACTCTATTGAACTGTTATACAGTAACAACCCATGACTCTATTGAACTGTTATACAGTAACAACCCATGACTCTATTGAACTGTTATACAGTAACAACCCATGACTCTATTGGCCTGTTATACAGTAACAACCCACAGTAACAACCCATGACTCTATTGAACTGTTAAACAGTAAAAACCCATGACTCTATTGACCTGTTATACAGTAACAACCCATGACTCTATTGACCTGTTATACAGTAACAACCCATGACTCTATTGACCTGTTATACAGTAACAACCCATGACTCTATTGACCTTTTATACAGTAACAACCCATGACTCTATTGACCTGTTATACAGTAACAACCCATGACTCTATTGAACTGTTATACAGTAACAACCCATGACTCTATTGAACTGTTATACAGTAACAACCCATGACTCTATTGAACTGTTATACAGTAAAAACCCATGACTCTATTGGCCTGTTATACAGTAACAACCCATGACTCCATTGAACTGTTAAACAGTAACAACCCATGACTCTATTGAACTGTTATACAGTAACAACCCACAGAACAACCCATGACTGAACTGTTATACAGTAACGACTCTAACCCATGACTCTATTGACCTGTTATACAGTAACAACCCATGACTCTATTGACCTGTTATACAGTAACAACCCATGACTCTATTGGCCTGTTATACAGTAACAACCCATGACTCTATTGACCTGTTATACAGTAACAACCCATGACTCTATTGACCTGTTATACAGGAACAACCCATGACTCTATTGAACTGTTATACAGTAACAACCCATGACTCTATTGAACTGTTATACAGTCACAACCCATGACTCTATTTAACTGTTATACAGTAACAACCCACAGTAACAACCCATGACTCTATTGAACTGTTATACAGTAACAACCCATGACTCTATTGACCTGTTATACAGTAACAACCCATGACTCTATTGACCTGTTATACAGTAACAACCCATGACTCTATTGAACTGTTATACAGTAACAACCCATGACTCTATTGAACTGTTATACAGTAACAACCCATGACTCTATTGAACTGTTATACAGTAACAACCCATGACTCTATTGAACTGTTATACAGTAACAACTCTAACCCATGACTCTATTTAACTGTTATACAGTAACAACCCATGACTCTATTGACCTGTTATACAGTAACAACCCACAGTAACAACCCATGACTCTATTGACCTGTTATACAGTAACAACTCTAACCCATGACTCTATTGAACTGTTATACAGTAACAACCCACAGTAACAACCCATGACTGAACTGTTATACAGTAACGACTCTAACCCATGACTATATTGACCTGTTATATAGTAACAACCCACAGTAACAACCCATGACTGAACTGTTATACAGTAACAACCCATGACTCTATTGAACTGTTATACAGTAACAACCCACAGTAACAACCCATGACTCTATTGAACTGTTATACAGTAACAACCCATGACTCTATTGAACTGTTATACAGTAACAACCCACAGTAACAACCCATGACTGAACTGTTATACAGTAACAACCCATGACTCTATTGACCTGTTATACAGTAAACAACCCATGACTCTATTGAACTGTTATACAGTAACAACCCATGACTCTATTGAACTGTTATACAGTAACAACCCACAGTAACAACCCATGACTCTATTGAACTGTTATACAGTAACAACCCATGACTCTATTGACCTGTTATACAGTAACAACCCATGACTCTATTGAACTGTTATACAGTAAAAACCCATGACTCTATTGAACTGTTATACAGTAAAAACCCATGACTCTATTGACCTGTTATACAGTAACAACCCATGACTCTATTGACCTGTTATACAGTAACAACCCATGACTCTATTGAACTGTTATACAGTAACAACCCATGACTCTATTGAACAGTTATACAGTAACAACCCATGACTCTATTGAACTGTTATACAGTAAAAACCCATGACTCTATTGGCCTGTTATACAGTAAAAACCCATGACTCTATTGGCCTGTTATACAGTAAAAACCCATGACTCTATTGGCCTGTTATACAGTAACAACCCATGACTCCATTGAACTGTTAAACAGTAACAACCCATGACTCTATTGACCTGTTATACAGTAACAACCCATGACTCTATTGACCTGTTATACAGTAACAACTCTAACCCATGACTCTATTTAACTGTTATACAGTAGCAACCCATGACTCTATTGACCTGTTAAACAGTAACAACTCTAACCCATGACTCTATTGACCTGTTATACAGTAACAACCCATAACTCTATTGAACTGTTATACAGTAACAACCCATAACTCTATTGACCTGTTATACAGTAACAACCCATGACTCTATTGAACTGTTATACAGTAACAACCCATAACTCTATTGACCTGTTATACAGTAACAACCCATGACTCTATTGACCTGTTATACAGTAACAACCCATGACTCTATTGACCTGTTATACAGTAACAACCCATGACTCTATTGAACTGTTATACAGTAACAACCCACAGTAACAACCCATGACTGAACTGTTATACAGTAACGACTCTAACCCATGACTCTATTGACCTGTTATACAGTAACAACCCATGACTCTATTGACCTGTTATACAGTAACAACCCATGACTCTATTGGCCTGTTATACAGTAACAACCCATGACTCTATTGACCTGTTATACAGTAACAACCCATGACTCTATTGACCTGTTATACAGTAACAACCCATGACTCTATTGAACTGTTATACAGTAACAACCCATGACTCTATTGAACTGTTATACAGTCACAACCCATGACTCTATTTAACTGTTATACAGTAACAACCCACAGTAACAACCCATGACTCTATTGAACTGTTATACAGTAACAACCCATGACTCTATTGACCTGTTATACAGTAACAACCCATGACTCTATTGACCTGTTATACAGTAACAACCCATGACTCTATTGAACTGTTATACAGTAACAACCCATGACTCTATTGAACTGTTATACAGTAACAACCCATGACTCTATTGACCTGTTATACAGTAACAACCCATGACTCTATTGAACTGTTATACAGTAACAACTCTAACCCATGACTCTATTTAACTGTTATACAGTAACAACCCATGACTCTATTGAACTGTTATACAGTAACAACCCATGACTCTATTGACCTGTTATACAGTAACAACCCACAGTAACAACCCATGACTCTATTGACCTGTTATACAGTAACAACTCTAACCCATGACTCTATTGAACTGTTATACAATAACAACCCACAGTAACAACCCATGACTGAACTGTTATACAGTAACGACTCTAACCCATGACTATATTGACCTGTTATATAGTAACAACCCACAGTAACAACCCATGACTGAACTGTTATACAGTAACAACCCATGACTCTATTGAACTGTTATACAGTAACAACCCACAGTAACAACCCATGACTCTATTGAACTGTTATACAGTAACAACCCATGACTCTATTGAACTGTTATACAGTAACAACCCATGACTCTATTGAACTGTTAAACAGTAACAACCCATGACTCTATTGAACTGTTATACAGTAACAACCCATGACTCTATTGACCTGTTATACAGTAACAACCCATGACTCTATTGACCTGTTATACAGTAACAACCCATGACTCTATTGAACTGTTATACAGTAACAACCCATGACTCTATTGAACTGTTATACAGTAACAACCCATGACTCTATTGAACTGTTATACAGTAACGACCCACAGAACAACCCATGACTGAACTGTTATACAGTAACGACTCTAACCCATGACTCTATTGACCTGTTATACAGTAACAACCCATGACTCTATTGACCTGTTATACAGTAACAACCCATGACTCTATTGACCAGTTATACAGTAACAACCCATGACTCTATTGACCTGTTATACAGTAACAACCCATGACTCTATTGACCTGTTATACAGTAACAACCCATGACTCTATTGAACTGTTATACAGTAACAACCCATGACTCTATTGAACTGTTATACAGTAACAACCCATGACTCTATTGAACTGTTATACAGTAACAACCCATGACTCTATTGGCCTGTTATACAGTAACAACCCATGACTCTATTGACCTGTTATACAGTAACAACCCATGACTCTATTGACCTGTTATACAGTAACAACCCATGACTCTATTGAACTGTTATACAGTAACAACCCATGACTCTATTGAACTGTTATACAGTAACAACCCATAACTCTATTTAACTGTTATACAGTAACAACCCACAGTAACAACCCATGACTCTATTGAACTGTTATACAGTAACAACCCATGACTCTATTGACCTGTTATACAGTAACAACCCATGACTCTATTGACCTGTTATACAGTAACAACCCATGACTCTATTGACCTGTTATACAGTAACAACCCATGACTCTATTGACCTGTTATACAGTAACAACCCATGACTCTATTGACCTGTTATACAGTAACAACCCATGACTCTATTGACCTGTTATACAGTAACAACCCATGACTCTATTGAACTGTTATACAGTAACAACCCATGACTCTATTGACCTGTTATACAGTAACAACCCATGACTCTATTGACCTGTTATACAGTAACAACCCATGACTCTATTGACCTGTTAAACAGTAACAACCCATGACTCTATTGACCTGTTATACAGTAACAACCCATGACTCTATTGAACTGTTATACAGTAACAACCCATGACTCTATTGAACTGTTATACAGTAACAACCCATGACTCTATTTAACTGTTATACAGTAACAACCCACAGTAACAACCCATGACTCTATTGAACTGTTATACAGTAACAACCCATGACTGTATTGACCTGTTATACAGTAACAACCCATGACTCTATTGACCTGTTATACAGTAACAACTCTAACCCATGACTCTATTTAACTGTTATACAGTAGCAACCCATGACTCTATTGAACTGTTATACAGTAACAACCCATGACTCTATTGACCTGTTATACAGTAACAACCCATGACTCTATTGAACTGTTATACAGTAACAACCCATGACTCTATTGACCTGTTATACAGTAACAACCCATGACTCTATTGACCTGTTATACAGTAACAACCCATGACTCTATTGACCTGTTATACAGTAACAACCCATGACTCTATTGACCTGTTATACAGTAACAACCCATGACTCTATTGACCTGTTATACAGTAACAACCCATGACTCTATTGACCTGTTATACAGTAACAACTCATGACTCTATTGACCTGTTATACAGTAACAACCCATGACTCTATTGAACTGTTATACAGTAACAACCCATGACTCTATTGACCTGTTATACAGTAACAACCCATGACTCTATTGAACTGTTATACAGTAACAACCCATGACTCTATTGACCTGTTATACAGTAACAACCCATGACTCTATTGACCTGTTATACAGTAACAACCCATGACTCTATTGACCTGTTATACAGTAACAACCCATGACTCTATTGACCTGTTATACAGTAACAACCCATGACTCTATTGACCTGTTATACAGTAACAACCCATGACTCTATTGACCTGTTATACAGTAACAACCCATGACTCTATTGAACTGTTATACAGTAACAACCCATGACTCTATTGACCTGTTATACAGTAACAACCCATGACTCTATTGACCTGTTAAACAGTAACAACCCATGACTCTATTGACCTGTTATACAGTAACAACCCATGACTCTATTGAACTGTTATACAGTAACAACCCATGACTCTATTGAACTGTTATACAGTAACAACCCATGACTCTATTTAACTGTTATACAGTAACAACCCACAGTAACAACCCATGACTCTATTGAACTGTTATACAGTAACAACCCATGACTCTATTGACCTGTTATACAGTAACAACCCATGACTCTATTGAACTGTTATACAGTAACAACCCATGACTCTATTGACCTGTTATACAGTAACAACCCATGACTCTATTGACCTGTTATACAGTAACAACTCTAACCCATGACTCTATTGAACTGTTATACAGTAACAACCCACAGTAACAACCCATGACTGAACTGTTATACAGTAACAACCCATGACTCTATTGACCTGTTATACAGTAACAACCCATGACTCTATTAACCTGTTATACAGTAACAACCCACAGTAACAACCCATGACTGAACTGTTATACAGTAACAACCCATGACTCTATTGAACTGTTATACAGTAACAACCCATGACTCTATTGAACTGTTATACAGTAACAACCCATGACTCTATTGATCTGTTATACAGTAACAACCCATGACTCTATTGACCTGTTATACAGTAACAACCCATGACTCTATTGACCTGTTATACAGTAACAACCCATGACTCTATTGAACTGTTATACAGTAACAGTTCAATAGAAGAGAGAAGAGGAGGAGAGGAGCTGGAGAAGAGTAGGATAGAGAGAGGAGAAGAGGGAAGAGAGAAAGAGGAGAAAATGAGAGGGGAGGAGAGGAGAGATGAGGAGAGGAGCAAAAGAAGAGGAGGAGGGGGGGAGCAAGAAGAGAGAAGAGGAAGAGGAGAGAAGAGGAAGAGAAGGAGAAGAGAGAAGAGGTGGAGAGGAGGAGGAGAATAGAGAAGAGGATTAGAAGAGGATGATAACAGAGATGAGGAGAGGAGGAGGAGAAAGGAGAAGAGGATGAGAATAGATAAGAGGAGGAGAGGAGGAAAGGAGAAGAGGAGAAGAGAGAAGAGGAGGAGAGGAGGAAAGGAGAAGAGGAGGAGATGAGGAAAGGAGAAGAGGAGGAGAAGAGAGAAGAGGAGGAGAGGAGGAAAGGAGAAGAGGAGGAGATGAGGGGACAGAAGAAAGAAGAGGAGGAGAAAGGAGAAGAGGATGAGAATAGAGAAGAGGAGGAGAGGAGGAAAGGAGAAGAGGAGGAGAAGAGAGAAGAGGAGGAGAAGAGACAGGAGGAGAAGAGAGAAGCGGATGAGAAGAGAGGAGAGGAGGAGATGAGGGGAAAGAGGAAAGAAGAGGGGGAAAAGAGAGGAGAGGAGCAGAAGAGTGGAGGAGAGGAGAGGAGTGGAGGAGAGGAAGAGAGGAGGAGGAGAAGAGAGGAGAGAAGAGGAGGAGGGGGACAGAAGAGAGAAGAGGAAGAGAGGAGGAGGAGAAGAGAGGAGTGGAGGAGAGGACAGAAGAGAAGAGGAGGAGAGAAGAAGCAGAAAGGAGAAGAGAGGAGAGGGGGAGAGGAGGAGGACAGAATTATTCTGTTTGGTTAATAAACTGAAAGTGTTGTAAGCCTGTGTGTGTGTGTGCGTGTGTCTGTGTGTGTGTGAGAGAGAGAGCCACGGCCATATGCTGCGAATCAGGTTGAGTGGAGCGGAATGATCACACGACTGTCAAGACCACAGAAATGCCAAACACACACACACACACACACACACACACACACACACAGACTGGAATAAAACTGGCATGTTTTTTTTTATGTTGACTCTGTGTGTGTGTGTGTGTGTGTGTGTGTGTGTGTGTGTGTGTGTGTGTGTGTGTGTGTGTGTGTGTGTGTGTGTGTGTCCCAGGTGTTCCGGTGGAAGACAAGATTAATATGTTTATCAACAGTTTTGGCTCCATCCAGGAAACCAACATGGTGAGCAGAGTTACTAATGCTAAAACCATGCTAACAATGCTACCAACATTCCAACGTCATCAACATTAGCCTATATGCTATAAACAGTAGCCTGTATGCTATTAACATTAGTCTGTAAACCATCAACATTAGCCTGTATGCTATAAACATTAGCCTGTATGCTATAAACATTAGCCTGTATGCTATAAACAGTAGCCTGTATGCTATCACCATTAGCCTATATGCTATAAACATTAGCCTATATGATATTAACAGTAGCCTGTATGCTACCACCATCAGACTGTATGCCACCATCAGTGGTAGCATATGCTATCAGCATTAGCCTGTATGCTGCCCTAAACTCTCTCCTGGCCCCTTACACTAAGTCTGAATTTGTCCTGCTAGGTGACCTAAATTGGGACATGCTTAAACTACCTGAACCAAGTCCTAAAGCAATAGGGCTCCCTAAATCTTACTCAGATTATTACCAATCCCACAAGGTATGACTCCAAACACCCAGAAAAGGCTACTCTCCTCAATGTTATCCTCACAAATAATCCTGATAGGTATCAGTGTGGTGTTTTCTATCATGTCCTTAGTGATCACTGTTTTACAGCCTGTGTTCATAAAGGCTGCTCAGTGAAACAACCTGTCCTGATTTGTCATAGACGATTGATATAAAACTTTAACGAGCCTTCCTTCATGAACTGGCCTCTGTAAATCTGTATAGAATCAGCTTGATCCCCTCTGTCGAAGATGCTAGGACCTTATTTTTGATATTTTCAGAATTAAAAACAGGTTCGGCACCTGGTTCGACCATGATCTGGCTTACTCCACCTCAACAATCCCATTTGGCAAATTGCTCGGCACACGCATACCCAGGCTGACTGGCTCGTTCAGGCAAATGAGAAATAAGTACACTCAGGCTATCTGGAAGGCCAAAATTAGTTACTTTAAGGAGCAGTTCTCTCTCTGTGGGTCTAACCCCAAGAAGTTCTGGAAAATGGTTAAAGATCTGGAGAATAAACCCTCCTCCTCAAAGCTGCCCATGTCCCTTAATGTTGATGATGTGGTTGTTACTGACAAGGAGCACATGGCTGAGCTCTTTAATCATCACTTCATTAAGTCAGGATTCCTATTTGACTCAGCCATGCCTCCTTGCCCGCCCAACATTTCCTCACCTCCCACCCCTTCTGATGTGACTATCCCCGATCCTCCTCCCTCTTGTCCCCCTGCCCCGCTACAAAGTTTTCCCCTGAAGGTGGTCACTGATTCTGAGGTGCTAAAGGAGCTCCTTTACCCCAAAAAAACACCTGGGTCATATGGTTTAGACCCTTTCTTCTTTAAGGTTGCTGGCTCTATCATGGCAAAGCATATCTCCAACATTTTTAACCTGTCTGTCCTCTCTGGGGAGGTTCCCATTGCTTGGAAGGCAGCCACGGTTCGTCCTTTATTTAAAGGGTCAGATCAAGCTGATCCTAACTGTTTAAGGCCTATTTCTATGTTGCCCTGTTTATCAAAAGTGTTGGAAAAACGTGTCAATAATCAACTGACTGGATTTCTTGATGTCTATAGTATTCTCTTGGGTATGCCATCTGGTTTGCGCTCACGTTATGGATGTGTCACTGCAACCATATACAGTAGGTCCTCACTGATGTCACCATTGCCCTTGAATCTAAGCAATGTTGTGCTGCTATTTTTATTGACTTGGCCAAATCTTTTGATACGGTTGACCATTACATTCTTGTGGGCCGGCTAAGGAGTATTGGTGTCTCTGAGGGGTCTTTGGCCTGGTTTGGTAACTACCTCTCTCAAAGAGAGCAGTGTTTAAAGTCAGAACATCTGCTGTCTCAGCCACTGCCTGTCACCAAGGCAGTTCCCCAAGGCTCGATCCTAGGCCCCATGCTCTTCTCAATTTACATCAACAACATAGCTCAGGAGGTAGGAATCTCTCTCAACCATTTATATGCAGATGATACAGTCTATTACTCAGCTGGCCCCTCCCTGGATTTTGTGTTAATCGCTCTACACAAGCTTTCTTAGTGTCCAACAAGCTTTCTCTGCCCTTAACCTTATTCTGAACATCTCTAAAACAAAGGTCATGTGGTCTGGTAAGAATAATGCCCCTCTCCCCACAGGTGTGATTCCTACATCTGAGAGTTTAGAGCCTGAGATAGTCACCTCATACAAGTACTTGGGAGTATGGCTAGACGGTACACTGTCCTTCTCTCAGCACATAAAAAAGCTGCAGGCTAAAGTTAAATCTAGACTTGGTTTCCTTCATCGTAATCGCTCCTCTTTAACCCCTGCTACCAAACTAACCCTGATTCAGATGACCATCCTACCCATGCTAGATTACGGAGACATCATTTATAGATCGGCAGGTAAGGGTGCTCTCGAGCGGCTAGATGTTCTTTACCATTCGGCCATCAGATTTGCCACCAATGCTCCTTATAGGACACATCGCTAAACTACGTCAAAATGCTCTAGACACCTTGGGGAATATGTAGAAAAGGGAATCTGGTTGATAGCCTATTCACTGCTCAATAGGGACGCACCAGAACACAGAGCTTTCAAAACACGAGTCACTTCCGGATTGGATTTTTCTCAGGCTTTCGTCTGCAATATCAGTTCTGTTATACTCACAGACAATATTTTTACAGTTTTGGAAACTTTAAAGTGTTTTCTATCATAATATGTCAATTATATGCATATTCTAGCATCTTGTCCTGACAAAATAGCCCGTTTACTCTGGGAACGTTATTTTTCCAAAAATGAAAATACTGCCCCCTAGTTACAAGAAGTTATAGGACACATCGCTGCACTCTATACTCCTCTGACCTCATGACTTGGTTCATGTACTGTCAACTGTGGGACCTTATATAGACAGGTGTGTGTCTTTCCAAATCATGTCCAATCAATTGAATTGACCACAGGTGGACTCCAATCAAGTTGTAGAAACATCTCAGGGATGATTAATGGAAACAGGATGCACCTTAGCTCAATTTCTAGTCTCATAGCAAAATGGTCTGAATACTTCCTATATGTAAATAAGGTGTTTTTTCCATTTTTGCTTTGTCATTATGGGGTATCGTGTGTAGATTGATCTTTGTCATTATGGGGTATCATGTGTAGATTGATCTTTGTCATTATGGGGTATCATGTGTAGATTGATCTTTGTCATTATGGGGTATCGTGTGTAGATTGATCTTTGTCATTATGGGGTATCATGTGTAGATTGATCTTTGTCATTATGGGGTATCGTGTGTAGATTGATCTTTGTCATTATGGGGTATCATGTGTAGATTGATCTTTGTCATTATGGGGTATCGTGTGTAGATTGATCTTTGTCATTATGGGGTATCATGTGTAGATTGATCTTTGTCATTATGGGGTATCGTGTGTAGATTGATCTTTGTCATTATGGGGTATCGTGTGTAGATTGATCTTTGTCATTATGGGGTATCATGTGTAGATTGATCTTTGTCATTATGGGGTATCATGTGTAGATTGATCTTTGTCATTATGGGGTATCATGTGTAGATTGATCTTTGTCATTATGGGGTATCGTGTGTAGATTGATCTTTGTCATTATGGGGTATCGTGTGTAGATTGATCTTTGTCATTATGGGGTATCGTGTGTAGATTGATCTTTGTCATTATGGGGTATCATGTGTAGATTGATCTTTGTCATTATGGGGTATCATGTGTAGATTGATCTTTGTCATTATGGGGTATCGTGTGTAGATTGATCTTTGTCATTATGGGGTATCATGTGTAGATTGATCTTTGTCATTATGGGGTATCGTGTGTAGATTGATCTTTGTCATTATGGGGTATCGTGTGTAGATTGATGATGATTATTATTTAATTCTACTCGTGCGTTGCTTTACCATGCAGTGATACAAATGGAAGTACACACACAGACTCCAACTAGCTTTTAGCTTTTAGCTAGTTAAAAAGCAAAGCACATGTGCGTCGAATATGAAAACTAGACATCCGTCAAAGCGTCCATTAGGTGGACATAAGGCATGGAGATGGGGGATTGAGACAGATATCTAGCTTAAACAGAAAGCGTCCATTAGGTGGTTATAGGGCATGGAGATGGGGGATTGAGACAGATATCTAGCTTAAACAGAAAGCGTCCATTAGGTGGTTATAAGGCATGGAGATGGGGGATTGAGACAGATATCTAGATTAAACAGAAAGCGTCCATTAGGTGGTTATAGGGCATGGAGATGGGGGATTGAGACAGATATCTAGATTAAACAGAAAGCGTCCATTAGGTGGCTATAGGGCATGGAGATGGGGGATTGAGACAGATATCTAGATTAAACAGAAAGATTTGGGGAGGGATTTTAATTATTATGCTAATTCGATTTCTATGGGGGAGCGAATGTTGACTCTAGGGGTTTAATTGACTTTGTACTAACAAATGATTGATTGTTGCTAGGACTACCGTGTGAACATCTTCCTGCGTCAGCGGTGGAACGACCCGAGGCTGAAGCTCCCGGCAGACTTCAAAGGAGAAGCGCTGACGGTGGACTAAGATATTCCAGTGTCTATGGAAACCAGACCTGTTCTTCGCCAACGAGAAACATGCCAACTTCCATGACGTCACGCAAGACAACATCCTGTTATTTATCTTCAGGAATGGAGACATTCTCATCAGCATGAGGTAGGTAGGTAGGTAGGTAGGTAGGTAGGTCTGTCTGTCTATGAAGTTGGACTCTTTTTACTGACTGAGATCTTATCAACTCATTTTAGACTGATTTTGTTAATAATTTGATTCAGTAATGCCCAGAGCAGAACCCCCTACCGGCAAACAATGAACTAAAAACTCTTAGTCTTATGGGGGCTTATGTCATTTGTGACTGAGACTTGTGTGCTTCCAAAAGTGTGCTTCCAACATTATACATTTTTGATTGCTAGGCATACAAATACAATTATTTCTTTATATCCTTGAAACGAGGTCTAGATGCGTCCCCTAACCCTAACCCGACTACTTTATGAACGACTCCTGGCGGAATACTTGACTGTCGCGAGGAAGATAAGCACAATATTGTTGGAACTGCAGTAGTCCCCCAAACGTTTGGGTTTGTAGTTTCAGTGTTGCGTGTTAAGTAGAGGCATGTGTATGTTATGGTTCTACAAAGCTGTGTCCATTGATAACATTCAATAACCAGTGAATTGGGTTAGGGTTAGTCTATCCACATGATAGACAGCTAGTGGTTGGAGCAATGAAGGACTAAAATGACTGAGGGACTTGGAAAAACTAATCATGACTAACAAGTCAGTAAAAAGAGTCATTTAAAAAGAACGAATAGTTTGCGAACTGCACATCACTACCGCCTGTCTGACTGTCTGCCTGGCAGCCTGCCTGGCTGCCTTTCAGCCTGTCTGTCTGCCAGGGTAGGTGCCTATGTGTGCCCAGTGACTGCCTGGTGTGTGTTCAGGTTGTCAGTGACTGTCTGTTGTGTGTTCAGGTTGTCAGTGACTGTCTGTTGTGTGTTCAGGTTGTCTGTTGTGTGTTCAGGTTGTCTGTTGTGTGTTCAGGTTGTCTGTGACTGTCTGTTGTGTGTTCAGGTTGTCAGTGACTGTCTGTTGTGTGTTCAGGTTGTCAGTGACTGTCTGTTGTGTGTTCAGGTTGTCTGTTGTGTGTTCAGGTTGTCAGTGACTGTCTGGTGTGTGTTCAGGTTGTCAGTGACTGTCTGGTGTGTGTTCAGGTTGTCAGTGACTGTCTGTTGTGTGTTCAGGTTGTCTGTTGTGTGTTCAGGTTGTCTGTTGTGTGTTCAGGTTGTCTGTGACTGTCTGTTGTGTGTTCAGGTTGTCAGTGACTGTCTGTTGTGTGTTCAGGTTGTCAGTGACTGTCTGTTGTGTGTTCAGGTTGTCTGTTGTGTGTTCAGGTTGTCAGTGACTGTCTGGTGTGTGTTCAGGTTGTCAGTGACTGTCTGGTGTGTGTTCAGGTTGTCAGTGACTGTCTGTTGTGTGTTCAGGTTGTCAGTGACTGTCTGTTGTATGTTCAGGTTGTCAGTGACTGTCTGTTGTGTGTTCAGGTTGTCAGTGACTGTCTGGTGTGTGTTCAGGTTGTCAGTGATTGTCTGATGTGTGTTCAGGTTGTCAGTGACTGTCTGTTGTGTGTTCAGGTTGTCAGTGACTGTCTGGTGTGTGTTCAGGTTGTCAGTGACTGTCTGTTGTATGTTCAGGTTGTCAGTGATTGTCTGATGTGTGTTCAGGTTGTCAGTGACTGTCTGTTGTGTGTTCAGGTTGTCAGTGACTGTCTGTTGTGTGTTCAGGTTGTCAGTGACTGTCTGGTGTGTGTTCAGGTTGTCAGTGATTGTATGTTGTGTGTTCAGGTTGTCAGTGACTGTCTGTTGTGTGTTCAGGTTGTCAGTGACTGTCTGTTGTGTGTTCAGGTTGTCAGTGACTGTCTGTTGTGTGTTCAGGTTGTCTGTTGTGTGTTCAGGTTGTCAGTGACTGTCTGTTGTGTGTTCAGGTTGTCAGTGACTGTCTGTTGTATGTTCAGGTTGTCAGTGACTGTCTGTTGTGTGTTCAGGTTGTCAGTGACTGTCTGTTGTGAGTTCAGGTTGTCAGTGACTGTCTGTTGTGTGTTCAGGTTGTCAGTGACCCTGTCCTGCCCTCTGGACCTCACTCTGTTCCCCATGGACACACAGCTCTGCAAGATGCAACTGGAGAGCTGTACGTAAAACCTCTCTCTAACACACTCTCACACACGCACGCACAGAGAGACACACGCAATATTCATATACAGTGAGTGCACAAAACATTAAGAACACCTGCTGTTTCCATGACATAGACTGACCAGGTGAATCCAGGTGAAAGCTATGATCCCTTATTGATGTCACCTGTTAAATCCACTTCAATCAGTGTAGATGATGGAGAGGAGACAGGTTAAAGATGGATTTTTAAGCCTTGGGACAATTGAGACATGGATTGTGTATGTATGTGTGCCATTCAGAGGGTGAATGGGCAAAACCAAAGATTTAAGTGCCTTTGAATGGAGTATGGTAGTAGATGCCAGACGCACCGGTTTGTGTCAAGAACTGCAAAGCTGCTGGGTTTTTCATGCTCAACTGTTTCCTGTGTGTATCAAGCATAGTCCACCACCCAAAGGACATTCTGCCAACTTGACACAACTGTGGGAAGTGTTGGAGTCAACATGGGCCACCATCCCACCAGTGATATACATTTATATAGTGTTGTTATTGTAGTTGGCTGCACCACCAGGGATATATATTTATATAGTGTTGTTATTGTAGTTGGCTGCACCACCAGGGATATATATTTATATAGTGTTGTTATTGTAGTTGGCTGCACCACCAGGGATATATATTTATATTGTAGTTGACTGCACCACCAGTGATATACATTTATATAGTGTTGTTATTGTAGTTGGCTGCACCACCAGGGATATATATTTATATAGTGTTGTTATTGTAGTTGGCTACACCACCAGGGATATATATTTATATAGTGTTGTTATTGTAGTTGGCTACACCACCAGGGATATACATTTATATAGTGCTGTTATTGTAGTTGGCTGCACCACCAGTGATATATATTTATATAGTGTTGTTATTGTAGTTGGCTGCACCAACAGTGATATATATTTATATTGTAGTTGACTGCACCACCAGGGATATATATTTATATAGTGTTGTTATTGTAGTGTACTGCACCACCAGTGATATATATTTATATTGTAGTTGGCTGCACCACCAGGGATATATATTTATATAGTGTTGTTATTGTAGTTGGCTGCACCACCAGGGATATATATTTATATAGTGTTGTTATTGTAGTTGGCTGCACCACCAGGGATATATATTTATATAGTGTTGTTATTGTAGTCGGCTGCACCACCAGTGATATACATTTATATAGTGTTGTTATTGTAGTTGGCTGCACCACCAGTGAAATATATTTTATATAGTGTTGTTATTGTAGTTGGCTGCACCACCAGTGATATTTATTTATATAGTGTTGTTATTGTAGTGTACTGCACCACCAGTGATATATATTTATATTGTAGTTGGCTGCACCACCAGGGATATATATTTATATAGTGTTGTTATTGTAGTTGGCTACACCACCAGGGATATATATTTATATAGTGTTGTTATTGTAGTTGGCTGCACCACCAGGGATATATATTTATATAGTGTTGTTATTGTAGTTGGCTACACCACCAGGGATATATATTTATATAGTGTTGTTATTGTAGTTGACTGCACCACCAGGGATATATATTTATATAGTGTTGTTATTGTAGTTGGCTGCACCACCAGTGATATATATTTATATTGTAGTGTACTGCACCACCAGTGATATATATTTATATAGTGTTGTTATTGTAGTTGACTGCACCACCAGTGATATATATTTATATAGTGTTGTTATTGTAGTTGACTGCACCACCAGGGATATACATTTATATAGTGTTGTTATTGTAGTTGGCTGCACCACCAGGGATATACATTTATATAGTGTTGTTATTGTAGTTGGCTACACCACCAGTGATATATATTTATATAGTGTTGTTATTGTAGTTGACTGCACCACCAGGGATATACATTTATATAGTGCTGTTATTGTAGTTGGCTGCACCACCAGTGATATATATTTATATTGTAGTTGGCTACACCACCAGGGATATATATTTATATTGTAGTTGGCTTCACCACCAGTGATATATATTTATATTGTAGTTGGCTGCACCACCAGGGATATACATTTATATAGTGTTGTTATTGTAGTTGGCTGCACCACCAGTGATATATATTTATATAGTGTTGTTATTGTAGTTGGCTGCACCACCAGTGATATATATTTATATAGTGTTGTTATTGTAGTTGGCTGCACCACCAGTGATATACATTTATATAGTGTTGTTATTGTAGTTGGCTGCACCACCAGTGATATACATTTATATAGTGTTGTTATTGTAGTTGGCTGCACCACCAGTGATATACATTTATATAGTGTTGTTATTGTAGTTGGCTGCACCACCAGTGATATTTATTTATATAGTGTTGTTATTGTAGTTGGCTTCACCACCAGTGATATTTATTTATATAGTGTTGTTATTGTAGTTGGCTGCACCACCAGTGATATTTATTTATATAGTGTTGTTATTGTAGTTGGCTGCACCACCAGGGATATATATTTATATTGTAGTTGGCTTCACCACCAGGGATATATATTTATATAGTGTTGTTATTGTAGTCGGCTGCACCACCAGTGATATATATTTATATTGTAGTTGGCTGCACCACCAGGGATATATATTTATATAGTGTTGTTATTGTAGTTGGCTGCACCACCAGGGATATATATTTATATAGTGTTGTTATTGTAGTTGGCTGCACCACCAGGGATATATATTTATATAGTGTTGTTATTGTAGTCGGCTGCACCACCAGTGATATACATTTATATAGTGTTGTTATTGTAGTTGGCTGCACCACCAGTGAAATATATTTATATAGTGTTGTTATTGTAGTTGGCTGCACCACCAGTGATATTTATTTATATAGTGTTGTTATTGTAGTGTACTGCACCACCAGTGATATATATTTATATTGTAGTTGGCTGCACCACCAGGGATATATATTTATATAGTGTTGTTATTGTAGTTGGCTACACCACCAGGGATATATATTTATATAGTGTTGTTATTGTAGTTGGCTGCACCACCAGGGATATATATTTATATAGTGTTGTTATTGTAGTTGGCTGCACCACCAGGGATATATATTTATATAGTGTTGTTATTGTAGTTGGCTACACCACCAGGGATATATATTTATATAGTGTTGTTATTGTAGTTGACTGCACCATCAGGGATATATATTTATATAGTGTTGTTAGTTGGCTGCACCACCAGTGATATATATTTATTGTGTACTGCACCACCAGTGATATATATTTATATAGTGTTGTTATTGTAGTTGACTGCACCACCAGTGATATATATTTATATAGTGTTGTTATTGTAGTTGCACCACCTGTAGTTGGCTGCACCACCAGGGATATACATTTATATAGTGTTGTTATTGTAGTTGGCTACACCACCAGTGATATATATTTATATAGTGTTGTTATTGTAGTTGACTGCACCACCAGGGATATACATTTATATAGTGCTGTTATTGTAGTTGGCTGCACCACCAGTGATATATATTTATATTGTAGTTGGCTGCACCACCAGGGATATATATTTATATTGTAGTTGGCTTCACCACCAGTGATATATATTTATATTGTAGTTGGCTGCACCACCAGGGATATACATTTATATAGTGTTGTTATTGTAGTTGGCTACACCACCAGTGATATATATTTATATAGTGTTGTTATTGTAGTTGGCTGCACCACCAGGGATATACATTTATATAGTGTTGTTATTGTAGTTGGCTTCACCACCAGTGATATATATTTATATAGTGTTGTTATTGTAGTTGGCTGCACCACCAGGGATATACATTTATATAGTGCTGTTATTGTAGTTGGCTGCACCACCAGTGATATATATTTATATTGTAGTTGGCTGCACCACCAGGGATATATATTTATATAGTGCTGTTATTGTAGTTGGCTGCACCACCAGTGATATATATTTATATTGTAGTTGGCTGCACCACCAGGGATATATATTTATATAGTGTTGTTATTGTAGTTGACTGCACCACCAGGGATATATATTTATATAGTGCTGTTATTGTAGTTGGCTGCACCACCAGGGATATATATTTATATAGTGTTGTTATTGTAGTTGGCTTCACCACCAGTGATATATATTTATAATGTAGTTGGCTGCACCACCAGGGATATATATTTATATTGTAGTGTACTGCACCACCAGTGATATATATTTATATAGTGTTGTTATTGTAGTTGACTGCACCACCAGTGATATATATTTATATTGTAGTTGGCTACACCACCAGGGATATATATTTATATAGTGTTGTTATTGTAGTCGGCTGCACCACCAGTGATATATATTTATATAGTGTTGTTATTGTAGTTGGCTACACCACCAGGGATATACATTTATATAGTGTTGTTATTGTAGTTGGCTACACCACCAGGGATATATATTTATATTGTAGTGTACTGCACCACCAGTGATATATATTTATATAGTGTTGTTATTGTAGTTGACTGCACCACCAGTGATATATATTTATATAGTGTTGTTATTGTAGTTGACTGCACCACCAGGGATATACATTTATATAGTGTTGTTATTGTAGTTGGCTGCACCACCAGGGATATACATTTATATAGTGTTGTTATTGTAGTTGGCTACACCACCAGTGATATATATTTATATAGTGTTGTTATTGTAGTTGACTGCACCACCAGGGATATACATTTATATAGTGCTGTTATTGTAGTTGGCTGCACCACCAGTGATATATATTTATATTGTAGTTGGCTACACCACCAGGGATATATATTTATATTGTAGTTGGCTTCACCACCAGTGATATATATTTATATTGTAGTTGGCTGCACCACCAGGGATATACATTTATATAGTGTTGTTATTGTAGTTGGCTGCACCACCAGTGATATATATTTATATAGTGTTGTTATTGTAGTTGGCTGCACCACCAGTGATATATATTTATATAGTGTTGTTATTGTAGTTGGCTGCACCACCAGTGATATTTATTTATATAGTGTTGTTATTGTAGTTGGCTGCACCACCAGTGATATATATTTATATAGTGTTGTTATTGTAGTTGGCTGCACCACCAGTGATATTTATTTATATAGTGTTGTTATTGTAGTTGGCTTCACCACCAGTGATATTTATTTATATAGTGTTGTTATTGTAGTTGGCTGCACCACCAGGGATATACATTTATATAGTGTTGTTATTGTAGTTGGCTGCACCACCAGTGATATTTATTTATATAGTGTTGTTATTGTAGTTGGCTGCACCACCAGGGATATATATTTATATTGTAGTTGGCTTCACCACCAGGGATATATATTTATATAGTGTTGTTATTGTAGTCGGCTGCACCACCAGTGATATATATTTATATTGTAGTTGACTGCACCACCAGGGATATATATTTATATATTGCTGTTATTGTAGTTGGCTGCACCACCAGGGATATATATTTATATAGTGTTGTTATTGTAGTTGGCTGCACCACCAGGGATATACATTTATATAGTGTTGTTATTGTAGTTGGCTTCACCACCAGTGATATATATTTATATAGTGTTGTTATTGTAGTTGGCTGCACCACCAGGGATATACATTTATATAGTGCTGTTATTGTAGTTGGCTGCACCACCAGTGATATATATTTATATTGTAGTTGGCTGCACCACCAGGGATATATATTTATATAGTGCTGTTATTGTAGTTGGCTGCACCACCAGTGATATATATTTATATTGTAGTTGGCTACACCACCAGTGATATATATTTATATAGTGTTGTTATTGTAGTTGACTGCACCACCAGGGATATATATTTATATAGTGCTGTTATTGTAGTTGGCTGCACCACCAGGGATATATATTTATATAGTGTTGTTATTGTAGTTGGCTTCACCACCAGTGATATATATTTATATTGTAGTTGGCTGCACCACCAGGGATATATATTTATATTGTAGTGTACTGCACCACCAGTGATATATATTTATATAGTGTTGTTATTGTAGTTGACTGCACCACCAGTGATATATATTTATATTGTAGTTGGCTACACCACCAGGGATATATATTTATATAGTGTTGTTATTGTAGTCGGCTGCACCACCAGTGATATATATTTATATAGTGTTGTTATTGTAGTTGGCTACACCACCAGGGATATACATTTATATAGTGCTGTTATTGTAGTTGGCTGCACCACCAGTGATATATATTTATATAGTGTTGTTATTGTAGTTGGCTGCACCACCAGTGATATATATTTATATTGTAGTTGACTGCACCACCAGTGATATATATTTATATAGTGTTGTTATTGTAGTTGACTGCACCACCAGTGATATATATTTATATTGTAGTTGGCTACACCACCAGGGATATATATTTATATAGTGTTGTTATTGTAGTCGGCTGCACCACCAGTGATATATATTTATATAGTGTTGTTATTGTAGTTGGCTACACCACCAGGGATATATATTTATATAGTGTTGTTATTGTAGTTGGCTACACCACCAGTGAAATATATTTATATAGTGTTGTTATTGTAGTTGGCTGCACCACCAGGGATATACCTTTATATAGTGCTGTTATTGTAGTTGGCTGCACCACCAGGGATATATATTTATGTAGTGTTGTTATTGTAGTTGACTGCAGCACCAGGGATATATATTTATATTGTAGTTGACTGCACCACCAGTGATATACATTTATATAGTGTTGTTATTGTAGTTGGCTGCACCACCAGGGATATATATTTATATAGTGTTGTTATTGTAGTTGGCTACACCACCAGGGATATATATTTATATAGTGTTGTTATTGTAGTTGGCTACACCACCAGGGATATACATTTATATAGTGCTGTTATTGTAGTTGGCTGCACCACCAGTGATATATATTTATATAGTGTTGTTATTGTAGTTGGCTGCACCACCAGTGATATATATTTATATTGTAGTTGACTGCACCACCAGGGATATATATTTATATAGTGTTGTTATTGTAGTGTACTGCACCACCAGTGATATATATTTATATTGTAGTTGGCTGCACCACCAGGGATATATATTTATATAGTGTTGTTATTGTAGTTGGCTGCACCACCAGGGATATATATTTATATAGTGTTGTTATTGTAGTTGGCTGCACCACCAGGGATATATATTTATATAGTGTTGTTATTGTAGTCGGCTGCACCACCAGTGATATACATTTATATAGTGTTGTTATTGTAGTTGGCTGCACCACCAGTGAAATATATTTATATAGTGTTGTTATTGTAGTTGGCTGCACCACCAGTGATATTTATTTATATAGTGTTGTTATTGTAGTGTACTGCACCACCAGTGATATATATTTATATTGTAGTTGGCTGCACCACCAGGGATATATATTTATATAGTGTTGTTATTGTAGTTGGCTACACCACCAGGGATATATATTTATATAGTGTTGTTATTGTAGTTGGCTGCACCACCAGGGATATATATTTATATAGTGTTGTTATTGTAGTTGGCTACACCACCAGGGATATATATTTATATAGTGTTGTTATTGTAGTTGACTGCACCACCAGGGATATATATTTATATAGTGTTGTTATTGTAGTTGGCTGCACCACCAGTGATATATATTTATATTGTAGTGTACTGCACCACCAGTGATATATATTTATATAGTGTTGTTATTGTAGTTGACTGCACCACCAGTGATATATATTTATATAGTGTTGTTATTGTAGTTGACTGCACCACCAGGGATATACATTTATATAGTGTTGTTATTGTAGTTGGCTGCACCACCAGGGATATACATTTATATAGTGTTGTTATTGTAGTTGGCTACACCACCAGTGATATATATTTATATAGTGTTGTTATTGTAGTTGACTGCACCACCAGGGATATACATTTATATAGTGCTGTTATTGTAGTTGGCTGCACCACCAGTGATATATATTTATATTGTAGTTGGCTGCACCACCAGGGATATATATTTATATTGTAGTTGGCTTCACCACCAGTGATATATATTTATATTGTAGTTGGCTGCACCACCAGGGATATACATTTATATAGTGTTGTTATTGTAGTTGGCTACACCACCAGTGATATATATTTATATAGTGTTGTTATTGTAGTTGGCTGCACCACCAGGGATATACATTTATATAGTGTTGTTATTGTAGTCGGCTGCACCACCAGTGATATATATTTATATTGTAGTTGGCTACACCACCAGGGATATATATTTTTGGTTGGGAATCATTTGGAATCATTAATGGATAGCGATAATATAACTGTTTTCTCTGAGTTAAGTATTCAAGCCCTTTGTAATGGCAAGCATAAATCATTTCGGGAGTAAAACATTTTTAACAAGTCACATAATAGGTGCTATGGACTCACTCTGTGTAAATAGTGTTTAACATGATATTTGAATGACTACCTCATCTCTGTACCCCACACATGCAATTATCTGTAAGGTCCCTCAGTGGAGCATTGCATTTCAAATACAGATCCAACCGCAAAGACCAGGTTTTTTTTCCAATTCCTTTGATAGATGGGTAAAATAAAAAGCAGACATTGATTATCCATTTGAGGTGAAGTCATGAATTACACTTTGGATGGTGTATCAATATACCAAGTCACTACAAAGATACAGGTGTCCTTCTAACTTAGTTGCCGGAGAGGAAGAAAACAGCTCAGGGATGACATGAGGCCAATGGTGACATTAAAAAGTTTGAGTTTAAAGGCTGTGATAGGAAAACAACATTGTAGTTACTCCAATACTTAACGTAATCGACAGAGTGAAAAGAAGGAAGCCTGTAAATAATAAAAATCGTCCAAAACATCCTGTTTGCAACACAGTGCCTTGCAAAAGTATTCACCCCCTTGGCATTTTTCCTATCTTGTTGTATTACAACCTGTAATTTAAATAGATTTTTACTTGGATTTCATGTAATGGACATACACAAAATAGTCCAAATTGGTGAAGTGAAATTTAAAAAATAACTTATTTCAAAACATTCTAGAAAAAAAGGAAAAGTGATGTGTGCATATGTATTCACCCCCTTTGCTATGAAGCCCCATAAATAAGATCTGGTGCAAGCAATTACCTTCAGAAGTCACATAATTCGTTAGATTGCACACAAGGGTTAGAGGGTGGACTTTATTTAAGTGTCACACCATCTGGCACATGATCTCAGTATATATACACGTATTCTGAAAGGTCCCAGAGTCTGCAACACGACTAAGCAAGGGGCACCACCAAGCAAGCTGCACCATGAAGACCAAGGAGCTATCCAAACAGGTCAGGGACAAAGTAGTGGAGAAGTACAGATCAGGGTTGGGTTATAAAAAAATATCACAAACTTTGAACATCCCACGGAGCACCATTAAATCCATCATTAAAAAACTGAAAGAATATGGCACCAGAACAAACCTGCCAAGAGAGGGCCGCCCACCAAAACCCACGGACCAGGCAAGGAGGGCATTAATCAGAGAGGCAACAAAGAGACCAAAGATAACCCTGAAGGCGCTGCAAAGCTCCACTGCGGAAACTGGAGTACCGGTCCATTGGACCTCTTTAAGCCGTGACACGCCACAGAGCTGGGCTTTATGACAGAGGGGACAGAAAAATACATTGCTTAAAAAAGAAAAAAATAAGCAACCTCGTTTGGTGTTCGCCAAAAGGCATGTGGGTGACTCCCAAATGTATGGAAGAAGGTACTCTGGTTAGATGAGACTAAAAATTGAGCTTTTGGCCATCAAGGAAAACGTTATCTGGCGCAAACCCAACACCTCTCATCACCCCGAGAACACCATCCCACAGTGAAGCATGAACATTACAGACTGGGACAAGGAGAGAGGTTGAACATTACAGACTGGGATAAGGAGGTTGAACATTACAGACTGGGATAAGGAGAGGTTGAACATTACAGACTGGGATAAGGAGAGGTTGTACATTACAGACTGGGATAAGGAGAGGTTGAACATTACAGACTGGGATAAGGAGAGGGTTACATTACCATGAATACCATTACAGACTGGGATAAGGAGAGGTTGAACATTACAGACTGGGATAAGGAGAGGTTGTACATTACAGACTGGGATAAGGAGAGGTTGAACATTACAGACTGGGATAAGGAGAGGTTGAACATTACAGACTGGGATAAGGAGAGTTGAACATTACAGACTGGGACAAGGGAGGTTGAACATTACAGACTGGGAGGAGAGATGGGAACATTACAGACTGGGACAAGGAGAGGTTGAACATTACAGACTGGGATAAGGAGAGGTTGAATACATTACAGACTGGGATAAGGAAGGGGTTGAACATTACAGACTGGGATGAGGAGGTTGACCATTACAGACTGGGATAAGGAGAGGTTGAACATTACCATGAATATGCCTGCCATTACAGACTGGGATAAGGAGGTTGAACATTACCATGAATATGCCTGCCATTACAGACTGGGATAAGGAGGGTTGAACATTACAGACTGGAGTTGAGGTTGTACATTACAGACTGGGATAAGGAGAGGTTGAACATTACAGACTGGGATAAGGGAGAGGTTGAACATTACAGATGAATATGCCTGCCATTACAGACTGGGATAAGGAGAGGTTGAACATTACCATGAGACTACCATTACAGACTGGGATAAGGAGAGGAGAGGTTGAACATTACAGACTGGGATAAGGAGAGGTT
>NW_027038854.1:0-40208 GCF_034236695.1 Oncorhynchus nerka
AAATCACTCTACAAACTATCATCACACGTGCCCTAAAAATCACTCTACAAACTATCATCACCCTGCCCTTAAGAAATCACTCTACAAACTATCATCACCGTGCCCTAAAGGAAATCACTCTACAAACTATCATCAACGTGCCCTTAATCACTCTACAAACTATCATCAACGTGCCCTAAAAATCACTCCACAAACTATCATCACCCTGCCCTTAAAGGAAATCACTCTACAAACTATCATCAACATGCCCTTAAGAAATCACTCTACAAACTATCATCAACGTGCCCTTAAGGAAATCACTCTACAAACTATCATCACCGTGCCCTAAAGGAAATCACTCTACAAACTATCATCAACGTGCCCTAAAGGAAATCACTCTACAAACTATCATCACCATGCCCTTAATCACTCTACAAACTATCATCAACGTGCCCTTAAGGATATCACTCTACAAACTATCATCAACATGCCCTTAAGGAAATCACTCTACAAACTATCATCACCATGCCCTTAATCACTCTACAAACTATCATCAACGTGCCCTTAAGGATATCACTCTACAAACTATCATCAACATGCCCTTAAGGAAATCACTCTACAAACGACCATCAACGTGCCCTAAAGGAAATCACTCTACAAACTATCATCAACGTGCCCTAAAGGAAATCACTCTACAAACTATCATCAACATGCCCTTAAGGAAATCACTCTACAAACTATCATCAACATGCCCTTAATCACTCTACAAACTATCATCAACATGCCCTTAAGGAAATCACTCTACAAACTATCATCAACATGCCCTTAATCACTCTACAAACTATCATCAACGTGCCCTTAATCACTCTACAAACTATCATCAACGTGCCCTTAATCACTCTACAAACTATCATCACCGTGCCCTTAATCACTCTACAAACTATCATCACCCTGCCCTTAATCACTCTACAAACTATCATCAACATGCCCTTAATCACTCTACAAACTATCATCACCCTGCCCTTAATCACTCTACAAACTATCATCACCCTGCCCTTAATCACTCTACAAACTATCATCACCGTGCCCTTAATCACTCTACAAACTATCATCAACGTGCCCTTAATCACTCTACAAACTATCATCAACATGCCCTTAATCACTCTACAAACTATCATCACCCTGCCCTTAATCACTCTACAAACTATCATCACCCTGCCCTTAATCACTCTACAAACTATCATCACCGTGCCCTTAATCACTCTACAAACTATCATCACCGTGCCCTTAATCACTCTACAAACTATCATCACCCTGCCCTTAATCACTCTACAAACTATCATCACCCTGCCCTTAATCACTCTACAAACTATCATCACCCTGCCCTTAAGGAAATCACTCTACAAACTACCATCACCATGCCCTTAATCACTCTACAAACTACCATCACCCTGCCCTTAATCACTCTACAAACTACCATCACCCTGCCCTTAATCACTCTACAAACTACCATCACCCTGCCCTAAAGGAAATCACTCTACAAACTATCATCAACGTGCCCTTAAGGATATCACTCTACAAACTATCATCACCGTGCCCTAAAGGAAATCACTCTACAAACTATCATCACCCTGCCCTAAAGGAAATCACTCCACAAACTATCATCACCCTGCCCTTAAGGAAATCACTCTACAAACTATCATCAACATGCCCTTAAGGAAATCACTCTACAAACTATCATCAACGTGCCCTTAAGGAAATCACTCTACAAACTATCATCACCCTGCCCTTAATCACTCTACAAACTATCATCACCGTGCCCTTAATCACTCTACAAACTATCATCAACGTGCCCTTAATCACTCTACAAACTATCATCAACGTGCCCTTAAGGAAATCACTCTACAAACTATCATCACCCTGCCCTTAATCACTCTACAAACTATCATCACCCTGCCCTTAATCACTCTACAAACTATCATCACCCTGCCCTTAATCACTCTACAAACTATCATCACCCTGCCCTTAAGGAAATCACTCTACAAACTATCATCACCGTGCCCTAAAGGAAATCACTCTACAAACTATCATCAACGTGCCCTTAAGGAAATCACTCTACAAACTATCATCACCCTGCCCTTAATCACTCTACAAACTATCATCACCCTGCCCTTAATCACTCTACAAACTATCATCACCCTGCCCTTAATCACTCTACAAACTATCATCACCCTGCCCTTAATCACTCTACAAACTATCATCACCCTGCCCTTAATCACTCTACAAACTATCATCACCCTGCCCTTAATCACTCTACAAACTATCATCACCCTGCCCTTAAGGAAATCACTCTACAAACTATCATCACCCTGCCCTTAAGGATATCACTCTACAAACTATCATCACCGTGCCCTTAAGGAAATCACTCTACAAACTATCATCAACATGCCCTTAATCACTCTACAAACTATCATCACCCTGCCCTTAAGAAATCACACTACAAACTATCATCAACGTGCCCTTAAGAAATCACTCTACAAACTATCATCACACGTGCCCTAAAGAAATCACTCTACAAACTATCATCACCCTGCCCTTAAGAAATCACTCTACAAACTATCATCACCGTGCCCTTAAGAAATCACTCTACAAACTATCATCAACGTGCCTAAAGAAATCACTCTACAAACTATCATCAACATGCCCTAAGGAAATCACTCTACAAACTATCATCACCGTGCCCTTAAGAAATCACTCTACAAACTATCATCAGCGTGCCCTATAAGAAATCACTCTACAAACTATCATCACCCTGCCCTTAATCACTCTACAAACTATCATCACCCTGCCCTTAATCACTCTACAAACTATCATCAACATGCCCTTAAGGAAATCACTCTACAAACTATCATCACCGTGCCCTAAAGGAAATCACTCTACAAACTATCATCACCGTGCCCTTAAGGAAATCACTCTACAAACTATCATCACCGTGCCCTAAAGGAAATCACTCTACAAACTATCATCAACGTGCCCTAAAGGAAATCACTCTACAAACTATCATCAACATGCCCTAAAGGAAATCACTCTACAAACTATCATCACCCTGCCCTAAAGGAAATCACTCTACAAACTATCATCAACATGCCCTAAAGGAAATCACTCTACAAACTATCATCACCGTGCCCTAAAGGAAATCACTCTACAAACTATCATCAACATGCCCTAAAGGAAATCACTCTACAAACTATCATCACCGTGCCCTAAAGGAAATCACTCTACAAACTATCATCACCATGCCCTTAAGGAAATCACTCTACAAACTATCATCACCGTGCCCTTAAGGAAATCACTCTACAAACTATCATCAACGTGCCCTAAAGGATATCACTCTACAAACTATCATCACCCTGCCCTTAAGGATATCACTCTACAAACTATCATCACCGTGCCCTAAAGGAAATCACTCTACAAACTATCATCAACATGCCCTAAAGGAAATCACTCTACAAACTATCATCAACATGCCCTTAATCACTCTACAAACTATCATCACCGTGCCCTAAAGGAAATCACTCTACAAACTATCATCAACATGCCCTAAAGGAAATCACTCTACAAACTATCATCACCGTGCCCTAAAGGAAATCACTCTACAAACTATCATCACCGTGCCCTTAATCACTCTACAAACTATCATCACCCTGCCCTAAAGGATATCACTCTACAAACTATCATCACCGTGCCCTTAAGGAAATCACTCTACAAACTATCATCAACATGCCCTAAAGGAAATCACTCTACAAACTATCATCACCGTGCCCTTAAGGAAATCACTCTACAAACTATCATCAACGTGCCCTTAAGGAAATCACTCTACAAACTATCATCACCGTGCCCTAAAGGAAATCACTCTACAAACTATCATCAACATGCTCTTGTTAGAGAAGTGCTCCCGCTGTGGGGATCAAATCAGCGGACATTTCAAGTGCGCCACGTATAGTTTTTGATAAAACTCAAACTTTCATTAAAATTGACATACAATATACTGAATTAAAGCTACACTCGTTGTGAATCTATTCACCAAGTCAGATTTGTAAAATGCTTTTCGGGGAAAGCATGAGAAGCTATTATCTGATACCATGCACCCTCAAAAATACTGCAACGTCACCTAACGACAGATTTTGCGTTAGCGTCGCAAACGAAAAGGCTGAAATAAAATATAAAACATTCATTACCTTTGACGAGCTTCTTTCTTGGCACTCCTAGATGTCCCATAAACATCATTTAGGGTCTTTTTTCGATTAAATCGGTCCATATATAGCCTAGATATCGAACTCGGAATACTGCGAGTAAAGAAAGAAAAATGAGCATTTCATAACGTAACGTCGTTTTAAAAAAATCAAAAAGTCGACGATAAACTTTCACAAAACACTTCGAAATACTTTTCTAATGCAACTTTAGGTATTAGTACACGTTAATAAGCGATAAATGGATCAGGAAACGAAGGAAATCACTCTACAAACTATCATCACCCTGCCCTTAGAAATCACTCTACAAACTATCATCACCGTGCCCTAAAGAAATCACTCTACAAACTATCATCACCGTGCCCTAAAGAAATCACTCTACAAACTATCATCACCCTGCCCTTAATCACTCTACAAACTATCATCACCGTGCCCTTAAGGAAATCACTCTACAAACTATCATCAACGTGCCCTAAAGGAAATCACTCTACAAACTATCATCACCGTGCCCTTAATCACTCTACAAACTATCATCAACATGCCCTAAAGAAATCACTCTACAAACTATCATCACCGTGCCCTAAGGAAATCACTCTACAAACTATCATCACCCTGCCCTAAAGAAATCACTCTACAAACTATCATCACCCTGCCCTTAAGGAAATCACTCTACAAACTATCATCAACGTGCCCTTAAGGAAATCACTCTACAAACTATCATCACCCTGCCCTAAAGGAAATCACTCTACAAACTATCATCAACGTGCCCTTAAGGAAATCACTCTACAAACTATCATCACCGTGCCCTTAAGGAAATCACTCTACAAACTATCATCACCCTGCCCTAAAGGAAATCACTCTACAAACTATCATCACCCTGCCCTTAAGGAAATCACTCTACAAACTATCATCAACATGCCCTAAAGGAAATCACTCTACAAACTATCATCAACGTGCCCTTAAGGAAATCACTCTACAAACTATCATTACCCTGCCCTAAAGGAAATCACTCTACAAACTATCATCAACATGCCCTAAAGGAAATCACTCTACAAACTATCATCAACATGCCCTAAAGGAAATCACTCTACAAACTATCATCACCGTGCCCTTAATCACTCTACAAACTATCATCACCGTGCCACTTAAAAATCACTCTACAAACTATCATCACCCTGCCCTTAAGGAAATCACTCTACAAACTATCATCAACGTGCCTAAAGGAAATCACTCTACAAACTATCATCACCCTGCCCTAAAGGAAATCACTCCTACAAACTATCATCACCCTGCCCTAAAGGAAATCACTCTACAAACTATCATCACCCTGCCCTAAAGAAATCACTCTACAAACTATCATCACCCTGCCCTAAAGAATCACTCTACAAACTATCATCACACTGCCCTAAAGGAAATCACTCTACAAACTATCATCACCCTGCCCTAAAGAATCACTCTACAAACTATCATCACCATGCCCTAAAGAAATCACTCTACAAACTATCATCAACGTGCCCTATAAGAAATCACCCTACAAACTATCATCACCGTGCCCTTTAGAAATCACTCTACAAACTATCATCACCCTGCCCTAAAGAAATCACTCTACAAACTATCATCACCCTGCCCTTAGGAAATCACTCTACAAACTATCATCAACATGCCCTAAGAAATCACTCTACAAACTATCATCAACATGCCCTAAAGGAAATCACTCTACAAACTATCATCAACATGCCCTTAAGGAAATCACTCTACAAACTATCATCACCCTGCCCTAAAGGAAATCACTCTACAAACTATCATCAACATGCCCTAAAGGAAATCACTCTACAAACTATCATCAACATGCCCTAAAGGAAATCACTCTACAAACTATCATCACCGTGCCCTTAATCACTCTACAAACTATCATCACCGTGCCCTTAAGAAATCACTCTACAAACTATCATCACCCTGCCCTATAGAAATCACTCTACAAACTATCATCAACGTGCCCTAAAGGAAATCACTCTACAAACTATCATCACCCTGCCCTAAAGGAAATCACTCTACAAACTATCATCACCCTGCCCTAAAGGAAATCACTCTACAAACTATCATCACCCTGCCTAAAGAAATCACTCTACAAACTATCATCACCCTGCCTAAAAATCACTCTACAAACTATCATCACCCTGCCCTAAAGAAATCACTCTACAAACTATCATCACCCTGCCTAAAGGAAATCACTCTACAAACTATCATCACCCCTGCCCTAAAGAAATCACTCTACAAACTATCATCACCCTGCCCTAAAGGAAATCACTCTACAAACTATCATCACCCTGCCCTAAAGAAATCACTCTACAAACTATCATCACACGTGCCTAAAGGAAATCACTCTACAAACTATCATCACCCTGCCTAAAGAAATCACTCTACAAACTATCATCACCCTGCCCTAAAGAAATCACTCTACAAACTATCATCACCCTGCCCTAAAAATCACTCTACAAACTATCATCACCCTGCCTAAGAAATCACTCTACAAACTATCATCACCCTGCCCTAAAGAAATCACTCTACAAACTATCATCAACGTGCCCTAAAGGAAATCACTCTACAAACTATCATCACCGTGCCTAAAGAAATCACTCTACAAACGACCATCAACATGCCCTTAAGAAATCACTCTACAAACTATCATCAACATGCCCTTAAGGAAATCACTCTACAAACTATCATCACCCTGCCCTAAAGAAATCACTCTACAAACTATCATCACCCTGCCCTAAAGGAAATCACTCTACAAACTATCATCACCCTGCCCTAAAGAATCACTCTACAAACTATCATCAACGTGCCCTAAAGGAAATCACTCTACAAACTATCATCACCGTGCCCTAAAGGAAATCACTCTACAAACGACCATCAACATGCCCTTAAGGAAATCACTCTACAAACTATCATCAACATGCCCTTAAGGAAATCACTCTACAAACGACCATCAACATGCCCTTAAGGAAATCACTCTACAAACTATCATCAACGTGCCCTAAAGGAAATCACTCTACAAACTATCATCAACATGCCCTAAAGGAAATCACTCTACAAACTATCATCACCCTGCCCTTAAGGAAATCACTCTACAAACTATCATCACCGTGCCCTTAAGGAAATCACTCTACAAACTATCATCAACGTGCCCTAAAGGAAATCACTCTACAAACTATCATCACCCTGCCCTTAAGGAAATCACTCTACAAACTATCATCACCGTGCCCTTAAGGAAATCACTCTACAAACTATCATCAACGTGCCCTTAAGGAAATCACTCTACAAACTATCATCACCCTGCCCTTAATCACTCTACAAACTATCATCACCCTGCCCTTAATCACTCTACAAACTATCATCAACATGCCCTAAAGGAAATCACTCTACAAACTATCATCAACATGCCCTAAAGGAAATCACTCTACAAACTATCATCACCGTGCCCTAAAGGAAATCACTCTACAAACTATCATCACCGTGCCCTTAATCACTCTACAAACTATCATCACCCTGCCCTAAAGGATATCACTCTACAAACTATCATCACCGTGCCCTTAAGGAAATCACTCTACAAACTATCATCAACATGCCCTAAAGGAAATCACTCTACAAACTATCATCACCGTGCCCTTAAGGAAATCACTCTACAAACTATCATCAACGTGCCCTTAAGGAAATCACTCTACAAACTATCATCACCGTGCCCTAAAGGAAATCACTCTACAAACTATCATCAACATGCTCTTGTTAGAGAAGTGCTCCCGCTGTGGGGATCAAATCAGCGGACATTTCAAGTGCGCCACGTATAGTTTTTGATAAAACTCAAACTTTCATTAAAATTGACATACAATATACTGAATTAAAGCTACACTCGTTGTGAATCTATTCACCAAGTCAGATTTGTAAAATGCTTTTCGGGGAAAGCATGAGAAGCTATTATCTGATACCATGCACCCTCAAAAATACTGCAACGTCACCTAACGACAGATTTTGCGTTAGCGTCGCAAACGAAAAGGCTGAAATAAAATATAAAACATTCATTACCTTTGACGAGCTTCTTTCTTGGCACTCCTAGATGTCCCATAAACATCATTTAGGGTCTTTTTTCGATTAAATCGGTCCATATATAGCCTAGATATCGAACTCGGAATACTGCGAGTAAAGAAAGAAAAATGAGCATTTCATAACGTAACGTCGTTTTAAAAAAATCAAAAAGTCGACGATAAACTTTCACAAAACACTTCGAAATACTTTTCTAATGCAACTTTAGGTATTAGTACACGTTAATAAGCGATAAATGGATCAGGAAACGAAGGAAATCACTCTACAAACTATCATCACCCTGCCCTTAAGGAAATCACTCTACAAACTATCATCACCGTGCCCTAAAGGAAATCACTCTACAAACTATCATCACCGTGCCCTAAAGGAAATCACTCTACAAACTATCATCACCCTGCCCTTAATCACTCTACAAACTATCATCACCGTGCCCTTAAGGAAATCACTCTACAAACTATCATCAACGTGCCCTAAAGGAAATCACTCTACAAACTATCATCACCGTGCCCTTAATCACTCTACAAACTATCATCAACATGCCCTAAAGGAAATCACTCTACAAACTATCATCACCGTGCCCTAAAGGAAATCACTCTACAAACTATCATCACCCTGCCCTAAAGGAAATCACTCTACAAACTATCATCACCCTGCCCTTAAGGAAATCACTCTACAAACTATCATCAACGTGCCCTTAAGGAAATCACTCTACAAACTATCATCACCCTGCCCTAAAGGAAATCACTCTACAAACTATCATCAACGTGCCCTTAAGGAAATCACTCTACAAACTATCATCACCGTGCCCTTAAGGAAATCACTCTACAAACTATCATCACCCTGCCCTAAAGGAAATCACTCTTCAAACTATCATCACCCTGCCCTTAAGGAAATCACTCTACAAACTATCATCAACATGCCCTAAAGGAAATCACTCTACAAACTATCATCAACATGCCCTAAAGGAAATCACTCTACAAACTATCATCAACGTGCCCTTAAGGAAATCACTCTACAAACTATCATCACCCTGCCCTAAAGGAAATCACTCTACAAACTATCATCAACATGCCCTAAAGGAAATCACTCTACAAACTATCATCAACATGCCCTAAAGGAAATCACTCTACAAACTATCATCACCGTGCCCTTAATCACTCTACAAACTATCATCACCGTGCCCTTAGAAATCACTCTACAAACTATCATCACCCTGCCCTTAAGGAAATCACTCTACAAACTATCATCAACGTGCCCTAAAGAAATCACTCTACAAACTATCATCACCCTGCCCTAAAGGAAATCACTCTACAAACTATCATCACCCTGCCCTAAAGAAATCACTCTACAAACTATCATCACCCTGCCCTAAAGAAATCACTCTACAAACTATCATCACCCTGCCTAAAGAAATCACTCTACAAACTATCATCACCCTGCCCTAAAGAAATCACTCTACAAACTATCATCACTCCTGCCCTAAAGGAAATCACTCTACAAACTATCATCACCCTGCCTAAAGAAATCACTCTACAAACTATCATCACCCTGCCTAAAGGAAATCACTCTACAAACTATCATCACCCTGCCTAAAGAAATCACTCTACAAACTATCATCAACGTGCCCTAAAGAAATCACTCTACAAACTATCATCACCGTGCCCTAAAGAAATCACTCTACAAACGACCATCAACATGCCCTTAAGAAATCACTCTACAAACTATCATCAACATGCCCTTAAGAAATCACTCTACAAACTATCATCACCCTGCCCTAAAGAAATCACTCTACAAACTATCATCACCCTGCCCTAAAGGAAATCACTCTACAAACTATCATCACCCCTGCCCTAAAGAAATCACTCTACAAACTATCATCAACGTGCCCTAAAGGAAATCACTCTACAAACTATCATCACCGTGCCCTAAAGGAAATCACTCTACAAACGACCATCAACATGCCCTTAAGAAATCACTCTACAAACTATCATCAACATGCCCTTAAGGAAATCACTCTACAAACGACCATCAACATGCCCTTAAGAAATCACTCTACAAACTATCATCCAACGTGCCCTAAAAATCACTCTACAAACTATCATCAACATGCCCTAAAGAAATCACTCTACAAACTATCATCACCCTGCCCTTAAGGAAATCACTCTACAAACTATCATCACCCTGCCCTTAAGGATATCACTCTACAAACTATCATCAACATGCCCTTAAGGAAATCACTCTACAAACTATCATCACCGTGCCCTTAATCACTCTACAAACTATCATCACCGTGCCCTTAATCACTCTACAAACTATCATCAACATGCCCTTAATCACTCTACAAACTATCATCAACGTGCCCTTAAGGAAATCACTCTACAAACTATCATCACCGTGCCCTAAAGGAAATCACTCTACAAACTATCATCAACGTGCCCTTAAGGAAATCACTCTACAAACTATCATCAACGTGCCCTTAAGGAAATCACTCTACAAACTATCATCACCGTGCCCTTAATCACTCTACAAACTATCATCACCGTGCCCTTAAGGATATCACTCTACAAACTATCATCACCCTGCCCTTAAGGAAATCACTCTACAAACTATCATCACCCTGCCCTTAAGGATATCACTCTACAAACTATCATCAACATGCCCTTAAGGAAATGCCCTTAATCACTCTACAAACTATCATCAACATGCCCTTAATCACTCTACAAACTATCATCAACGTGCCCTTAAGAAATCACTCTACAAACTATCATCACCGTGCCTAAAGGAAATCACTCTACAAACGACCATCAACATGCCCTTAAGAAATCACTCTACAAACGACCATCAACATGCCCTTAAGGAAATCACTCTACAAACTATCATCAACGTGCCTAAAGAAATCACTCTACAAACTATCATCAACATGCCCTAAAGGAAATCACTCTACAAACTATCATCACCCTGCCCTTAAGAAATCACTCTACAAACTATCATCACCCTGCCCTTAAGGATATCACTCTACAAACTATCATCAACATGCCCTTAAGGAAATCACTCTACAAACTATCATCACCGTGCCCTTAATCACTCTACAAACTATCATCACCGTGCCCTTAATCACTCTACAAACTATCATCAACATGCCCTTAATCACTCTACAAACTATCATCAACGTGCCCTTAAGAAATCACTCTACAAACTATCATCAACGTGCCTAAAAAATCACTCTACAAACTATCATCAACATGCCCTAAAGAAATCACTCTACAAACTATCATCCACCCTGCCCTTAAGAAATCACTCTACAAACTATCATCACCCTGCCCTTAAGGATATCACTCTACAAACTATCATCAACATGCCCTTAAGGAAATCACTCTACAAACTATCATCACCGTGCCCTTAATCACTCTACAAACTATCATCACCGTGCCCTTAATCACTCTACAAACTATCATCAACATGCCCTTAATCACTCTACAAACTATCATCAACATGCCCTAAAGGAAATCACTCTACAAACTATCATCAACATGCCCTAAGGAAATCACTCTACAAACTATCATCACCGTGCCCTTAATCACTCTACAAACTATCATCACCGTGCCCTTAAGAAATCACTCTACAAACTATCATCACTCCTGCCCTTAAGGAAATCACTCTACAAACTATCATCAACGTGCCCTAAAGGAAATCACTCTACAAACTATCATCACCCTGCCCTAAAGAAATCACTCTACAAACTATCATCACCCTGCCCTAAAAATCACTCTACAAACTATCATCACCCTGCCTAAGGAAATCACTCTACAAACTATCATCACCCTGCCCTAAAGAAATCACTCTACAAACTATCATCACCCTGCCTAAAGAAATCACTCTACAAACTATCATCACCCTGCCCTAAAGAAATCACTCTACAAACTATCATCACCCTGCCCTAAAGAAATCACTCTACAAACTATCATCACCCTGCCCTTAAGGAAATCACTCTACAAACTATCATCACCCTGCCCTTAGGGATATCACTCTACAAACTATCATCAACATGCCCTTAAGGAAATCACTCTACAAACTATCATCACCGTGCCCTTAATCACTCTACAAACTATCATCACCGTGCCCTTAATCACTCTACAAACTATCATCAACATGCCCTTAATCACTCTACAAACTATCATCAACGTGCCCTTAAGGAAATCACTCTACAAACTATCATCAACGTGCCCAAAAGGAAATCACTCTACAAACTATCATCAACATGTACCTAAAGAAATCACTCTACAAACTATCATCACCCCTGCCCTTAAAATCACTCTACAAACTATCATCACCCCTGCCCTTAAGGATATCACTCTACAAACTATCATCAACATGCCCTTAAAGAAATCACTCTACAAACTATCATCACCGTGCCCTTAATCACTCTACAAACTATCATCACCGTGCCCTTAATCACTCTACAAACTATCATCAACATGCCCTTAATCACTCACAAACTATCATCAACATGCCCTAAAGAAATCACTCTACAAACTATCATCCAACATACCCTAAAAAATCACTCTACAAACTATCATCCGTGCCCTTAATCACTCTACAAACTATCATCACCGTGCCCTTAAGAAATCCTCTACAAACTATCATCACCCTGCCCTTAAGGAAATCACTCTACAAACTATCATCAACGTACCCTAAGGAAATCACTCTACAAACTATCATCACCCTGCCTAAAGGAAATCACTCTACAAACTATCATCACCCTGCCCTAAGGAAATCACTCTACAAACTATCATCACCTGCCCTAAGAAATCACTCTACAAACTATCATCACCCTGCCCTAAAGAAATCACTCTACAAACTATCATCACCCTGCCTAAAAATCACTCTACAAACTATATCACCCTGCCTAAGGAAATCACTCTACAAACTATCATCACCCTGCCTAAAAAATCACTCTACAAACTATCTCATCAACGTGCCTTGTAGAAATCACCTACAAACTATCATCCTGTGCCGCTAGGAAATCACTCTACAAACTATCATCACCCTGCCTAAAGGAAATCACTCTACAAACTATCATCACCCTGCCCTAAAAGGAAATCACTCACCTGACTATCATCACCCTGCCTAAAGAAATCACTCTACAAACTATCATCACACAACATACAAAAATCACTCTACAAACTATCATCACCCTGCCCTAAAGAAATCACTCTACAAACTATCATCAACGTGCCCTAAAGAAATCACTCTACAAACTATCATCACCCTGCCCTAAAGAAATCACTCTACAAACTATCATCACCCTGCCCTAAAGGAAATCACTCTACAAACTATCATCACCCTGCCCTAAAGAAATCACTCTACAAACTATCATCACCCTGCCCTAAGGAAATCACTCTACAAACTATCATCACCCTGCCTAAGAAATCACTCTACAAACTATCATCACCCTGCCTAAAGAAATCACTCTACAAACTATCATCAACGTGCCCTAAAGGAATCACTCTACAAACTATCATCACCGTGCCCTAAAGAAATCACTCTACAAACGACCATCAACATGCCCTTAAAGAAATCACTCTACAAACTATCATCAACATGCCCTTAAGAAATCACTCTACAAACTATCATCACCCTGCCCTAAGGAAATCACTCTACAAACTATCATCACCCTGCCCTAAAGGAAATCACTCTACAAACTATCATCACCCCTGCCTAAAGAAATCACTCTACAAACTATCTCAACGTGCCCTAGGAAATCACTCTACAAACTATCATCACACCGTGCCCTAAAGGAAATCACTCTACAAACGACCATCAACATGCCCTTAAAAATCACTCTACAAACTATCATCAACATGCCCTTAAGAAATCACTCTACAAACGACCATCAACATGCCCTTAAAGAAATCACTCTACAAACTATCATCAACGTGCCCTAAAAATCACTCTACAAACTATCATCAACATGCCCTAAAAAGAAATCACTCTACAAACTATCATCACCCTGCCCTTAAAATCACTCTACAAACTATCATCACCGTGCCCTTAAAATCACTCTACAAACTATCATCAACGTGCCCTAAAAGAAATCACTCTACAAACTATCATCAACATGCCCTAAAAATCACTCTACAAACTATCATCACCGTGCCCTTAAAGAAATCACTCTACAAACTATCATCAACATGCCTAAAAGGAAATCACTCTACAAACTATCATCACCCTGCCCTTAAAGAAATCACTCTACAAACTATCATCACCGTGCCCTTAAAGGAAATCACTCTACAAACTATCATCAACGTGCCCTTAAGGAAATCACTCTACAAACTATCATCACCCTACCCTTAATCACTCTACAAACTATCATCACCCTGCCCTATAATCACTCTACAAACTATCATCAACATGCCCTAAAGAAATCACTCTACAAACTATCATCAACATGCCTAAAGGAAATCACTCTACAAACTATCATCACCGTGCCCTAAAGGAAATCACTCTACAAACTATCATCACCGTGCCCTTAATCACTCTACAAACTATCATCACCCCTGCCCTAAAGGATATCACTCTACAAACTATCATCACCGTGCCCTTAAAATCACTCTACAAACTATCATCAACATGCCTAAAGAAATCACTCTACAAACTATCATCACCGTGCCCTTAAGGAAATCACTCTACAAACTATCATCAACGTGCCCTTAAGAAATCACTCTACAAACTATCATCACCGTGCCCTAAATCACTCTACAAACTATCATCAACATGCTCTTGTTAGAGAAGTACTCCCGCTGTGGGGATCAAATCAGCGGACATTTCAAGTGCGCCACGTATGTAGTTTTTGATAAAACTCAAACTTTCATTAAAATTGACATACAATATACTGAATTAAAGCTACACTCGTTGTGAATCTATTCACCAAGTCAGATTTGTAAAAAAATGCTTTTCGGGAAAGCATGAGAAGCTATTATCTGATACCATGCACCCTCAAAAATACTGCAACGTCACCTAACGACAGATTTTAGTTAATCATAAGCGAAAAGGCTGAAATAAAATATAAAACATTCATTACCTTTGAGCTTCTTTCTTGGCACTCTAGATGTCCATAAACATCATTTAGGGTCTTTTTCGATTAAATCGGTCCATATATAGCCTAGATATCGAACTCCCGGAATACTGCGAGTAAAGAAAGAAAAATGGCATTTCATAGCGTGCGTCGTTTAAAAAATCAAAAGTCGACGATAAACTTTCACAAAACACTTGAAATACTTTTCTAATGCAACTTTAGGTATTAGTACGTTAATAAGCGATAAATGGATCAGGAAACGAAGGAAATCACTCTACAAACTATCATCACCCTGCCCTTAAGGAAATCACTCTACAAACTATCATCACCGTGCCTAAAAATCACTCTACAAACTATCATCACCGTGCCCTAAAGAAATCACTCTACAAACTATCATCACCCTGCCCATAATCACTCTACAAACTATCATCACCGTGCCCTTAAAAATCACTCTACAAACTATCATCAACGTGCCCTAAGAAATCACTCTACAAACTATCATCACCGTGCCCTTAATCACTCTACAAACTATCATCAACATGCCTAAAAATCACTCTACAAACTATCATCACCGTGCCCTAAAAATCACTCTACAAACTATCATCACCCTGCCCTAAGGAAATCACTCTACAAACTATCATCACCCCTGCCCTTAAGAAATCACTCTACAAACTATCATCAACGTGCCCTTAAAAATCACTCTACAAACTATCATCACCCTGCCCTAAAAGAAATCACTCTACAAACTATCATCAACGTGCCCTTAAAGGAAATCACTCTACAAACTATCATCACCGTGCCCTTAAAATCACTCTACAAACTATCATCACCCTGCCTAAAATCACTCTTCAAACTATCATCACCCTGCCCTTAAAAATCACTCTACAAACTATCATCAACATGCCAAAAGGAATCACTCTACAAACTATCATCAACATGCCTAAAAATCACTCTACAAACTATCATCAACGTGCTTGTAAGGAAATCACTCTACAAACTATCATCACCTGCCTAAAAGAAATCACTCTACAAACTATCATCCAACATGCCCTAGAAATCACTCTACAAACTATCATCAACATGCCCTAAAAATCACTCTACAAACTATCATCACCGTGCCCTTAATCACTCTACAAACTATCATCACCGTGCCCATAAAAAATCACTCTACAAACTATCATCACCACTGCCCTTAAGGAAATCACTCTACAAACTATCATCAACGTGCCCTAGGAAATCACTCTACAAACTATCATCACCCTGCCTAAAGAAATCACTCTACAAACTATCATCACCCTGCCCCTAAAGAAAAATCACTCTACAAACTATCATCACCCTGCCCTAAGAAATCACTCTACAAACTATCATCACCCTGCCTAAATCACTCTACAAACTATCATCACCCTACCCTAAAGGAAATCACTCTACAAACTATCATCACCCTGCCTAAAAAATCACTCTACAAACTATCATCACCTGCCTAAAGAAATCACTCTACAAACTATCATCACCCTGCCTAAAAGAAATCACTCTACAAACTATCATCAACGTGCCCTAAAAGGAAATCACTCTACAAACTATCATCACCGTGCCTAAAGAAATCACTCTACAAACGACCATCAACATGCCCTTAAAATCACTCTACAAACTATCATCAACATGCCCTTAAGGAAATCACTCTACAAACTATCATCACCCTGCCCTAAAAGGAAATCACTCTACAAACTATCATCACCCTGCCTAAAGGAAATCACTCTACAAACTATCATCACCCTGCCCTAAAGAAATCACTCTACAAACTATCATCAAACGTGCCCTAAAGAAATCACTCTACAAACTATCATCACCGTGCCCTAGAAATCACTCTACAAACGACCATCAACATGCCCTTAAAAATCACTCTACAAACTATCATCAACATGCCCTTAAGAAATCACTCTAAACGACCATCAACATGCCTTAAAAATCACTCTACAAACTATCATCAACGTGCCCTAAAAATCACTCTACAAACTATCATCAACATGCCTAAAAAATCACTCTACAAACTATCATCACCCTGCCCTTAAGAAATCACTCTACAAACTATCATCACCCTGCCCTTAAAGGATATCACTCTACAAACTATCATCAACATGCCCTTAAAATCACTCTACAAACTATCATCACCGTGCCCTTAATCACTCTACAAACTATCATCACCGTGCCATAATCACTCTACAAACTATCATCAACATGCCCTTAATCACTCTACAAACTATCATCAACGTGCCCTTAGAAATCACTCTACAAACTATCATCAACGTGCCCATAAGGAAATCACTCACAAACTATCATCCGTGCCCTTAAGGATATCACTCTACAAACTATCATCAACGTGCCCTTAATCACTCTACAAACTATCATCACCGTGCCCTTAAGGAAATCACTCTACAAACTATCATCAACGTGCCCTTAAGGAAATCACTCTACAAACTATCATCACCATGCCCTTAATCACTCTACAAACTATCATCAACATGCCCTAAAAGGAAATCACTCTACAAACTATCATCAACGTGCCTAAAGGAAATCACTCTACAAACTATCATCACCATGCCCTTAATCACTCTACAAACTATCATCAACGTGCCCTAAAGGAAATCACTCTACAAACTATCATCACCGTGCCCTTAATCACTCTACAAACTATCATCAACGTGCCCTAAAGGAAATCACTCTACAAACTATCATCAACGTGCCCTAAAGGAAATCACTCTACAAACTATCATCAACTTGCCCTCACAAGTATTATGGACACATTAGAATTAGTGGATATTTGGAGACTAAAAAACCCTGACCTAGTGAGATGTACATGGATGAGACTTAATCAAGCTTGTCGTCTTGACTACTTTCTTGTCTCTTTCTCTTTTGTGTCAAAGGTAAAAATAGCTTTAATAGGAGACAGAATGCGATCACATCATCATGTAATTGGCCTCACATAGAATTTCCACGTGGGCGGTTTTAGAAATTTTATCAAAATTTACTGGAGAACAATTTATTTATTTTATTTTTAACTAAGACATAGTTTTGCAGTATAATATAGGTTCAGCATATCCCCCTCATTATTTGGGAGACCTTTAAATGTACTTTCAGAGGTCAATTCAATATTCATCAATAATAAAATAGCAGTTTCTGGCTAAAGAGACAAGACTAACAAAGGAAATGTATGAACTAATAGTACAGGTAGACAGCAATAAAACAATACTACAGAGATACAAATAAGAGGAACAACAAAATGAACTGGAGGAACTTATTCCAGAACAATCTATTGCAAAAATAAAGCTGGGTGGAATATGGAAAAAAACACCAAATTCTTCCGGAATCTCAACACAGAAACGCTAACAAAAATAATTTGCAGAAACTCAGCTACTGAAGACCGACTCATCAATGAATCTCCAAATGATATTTTAAAAGGGAAGCTTATTTTAAGCAGATGTTCTCTTTTCCTTCTCATCCTCACCCACTGAATTATGATTATTGTAAAGAACTCTTTCCAACAAAAATAAAACATTGAAAAGTACAAATGTGAAGAAAGATCAGAGTGAAGGCCATTACAGAGGAATAACTTTGAGAAATTAAATCCTTTATATATACTCAAAGCTATATTGCTAGCTTGTTTTAACTACTCCTATAGAAATGGAAGTCTGTCAGGTACTCCTGGGAAGATCTGATTTCAATATTAAAACAAGACCCAGATGGAACCTGTCGACATGAACGATACATTGGAGATAATATATGACAAGTGCTAGAAATAATAGAACATCATGCATCATCTAAGAAGCCAGGCCTGGTATTTATAGTGGATTTTGAAAGGCCTTTGATAAAGTAAAGGAGCCTCCTGAAATGGACAAAAATGAATGGGAACATATTGGCACAGTACCAACATATACACAATGTTCAATACCACTCAAATGGACTATTCATTCAAAGTTTATGGAAATGTCATATGGCAAATGTCAAGTGTCAAACAGCAAAAATCCAATAGATGGTGAGCGCGATCCACAGTATATTTTCATATTGCAAAATGCACATCAAGTCAAGACCCAAGGGGTCAAATTTTGAAAATGTGATTTAAAACCAAACTTATCACCCCTTTAAAAAGTGGTTTCTGGACCGTTTTTCAAAAATCTTTAGATTTCTTTGTCAATTACACATGTGTAAGAATATATGTATAACAACTGTATGCAGACATACTTTTTCATTTTTTATGACTTTCAAAAGTCAGTGAACCATTGAATGTCTTAAGAAATGTACAAATGCAATATGAAAGTATTGGAAGTGCCAAATCAGGATGTTATGTCCATTTGCCATGTACGATCATAGGAAGTCAGTTTACAAACCCAAAAGTCAGTGAACCATGTCAAATAGCATTTTATACTGCCCAAATGATATAGAGCACTATGTTAAGCCATGAATTAACCTAGAAGTGGGACACTGTTGTTTTTAACATATTTTTTGAAAAACGTCCAAATGACCAAAGGTGCACCCCCTATTGGATGGGCACGGGTGGGGGGTGCTCCCGACCCAACCGTAGACCCTTTGCACTCCCTTAAAGGCATTAAAAACCTTTTTAAATGTGATCCTGGTAACCCATTCCATCACCAGGTGCACAGCTGTCTATTTGCAATATGTTTCAATGGGCATTTACCTTCACGACTTTTACATGCTCAAAAATACTGCAGAAATGCAAAATTGACTGGCCTGATGAACTCGGGATGGCCGGGCAGTGATTCTGGTTCCTCTCCATCGCTCGTTGGTGTTGATTACAGAATTGCAATTTAATGATGGCCTATCACTGTTTAAACATAATGCAAATGGACAAAAGTCAGCCAGCAAGACACCATCCATCAGTCAATTAGATATCATTCTGACACCAAACTGTTACAAACTGACACCACACCAACTTTTTCCAACTCGTTTAGAAGCCAACTATCACATATTTCAGAGCAGGCCCATAATTCACAGCGCCTTCTGTTTAACATAAAGACTTAAAACTCAAAATTCTGTAGAGCCTACCCCAAGGAGGATATGTGTTTACTTTTAGCTTCCTGTGCCAACCGGAAATGCCTCAAATTGGGGATAGGGGCAGTTTCGAAGGGTTAAAAAGTCACAACTTTCCAAAACTTCAAATGTGTGATTAAAAAACCGTCAGACCTAGAGCTCTGAAACTTTAGAAACCTGTTATAGAGCTCAAGTCGATAGTTCACGGTGAGTTAAGTGGCTCTAGAAGGTTCTCAGACTGAGAAACAGCCTCGTACATTTGCAATAACTTCAATTGATTTGAACCATCACGAAAATGATGACATTTAGAAAAGTCCCAGTGTCGCAAGACTAGGTGCATTGAAACCACCTCGGCCCATAGAGATAGACCCCAAAGTTTCTGTCCGATAGCTCATTCAAGGACCCCGTAGCAACTCCCGGAAAAAGTGGATTAAGGTCGTTGCTCGGGCATCGAATGACCTATCGAGCCAAAACTTCGGGTTTGAGAGTACGCCTCTCATAGGCCTACATAATATCAGAACTGGACCCGCAGCTAGAATCTTCTCTTGTTTTATCTTTTTATTATGGATTAAGGTTTCAGAGCTCTGCGAGATTTCTGTGAATTTCCTGATACATACACTCTTTCAATCCTCTGTAAATCAATCAGTTCTTAACTTCTTGGTGACAGGGCCAGTATTTTCATGTCGGTTGAAATGCATACCCAAATTCAGCTGTCACTTCTCATCCCCAGAAGATAAGATATGCTTATTATTCATAGATTTAGATAGAAAACACTCTGAAACTCTCAGTTTCTAAAACTGTTTGAATCATGTCTGTGAGTATAACGTAACTTATTTAGCAGGTGAAACCCAGAGGACAAACCATTCAGGTTTTTTGAGGTCACTCTCTCTCTTCAATGGGTTTCATTGGGAATCCAGATTTCTAAGGGACCTTCTTGCAGTTCCTATTGCTTCCAATGGATGTCAACAGTCTTTAGAAATTGGATGAGTTTTCCTTTTGTGTAATGAAGAAATACGGCCATCTTGTATGAGGTAACTTGAAGGTACTGTTAGATAGGCGCATGACCAGAAAAGCTATAGTTTGTTTTCCTCCTGTATTGAACACAGATCATCCCGTCTTCAATTGTACCAATTATTTACATAAAAAAATACCTAAAATTGTATTACAAAGAAGTTTGAAATGTTTTAGCAAAGTTTACAGGTCATTTTTAAATATTTTGTAGTCACGTTGAGCAATTTGAACATTTTGGATATATATATCGGAGATTAGGACATATTGGAGTGCCAGCAAAAGCTTGTCAAAGGTAAGGCATTAATCATTTTTTATTTCTGCATTTTTGCGTCGTGCCTGCAGGGTTTAAATATGCTCGTCTCTCTTGGTTTTACTATGGTGCTATCCTCCAGATAATAGCATCGTTTGCTTTCACCGAAAAGCCTTTTTGGAAATCTCAGAGAGTTTTTAAATTGTTAAGAGGAGTTAGATGAGGGGTGTCCGCTGTCACCATATCTATTTGTTATGGGCATAGAAATGCAAGCTTTTAAAATCAGATCAAATAACAACATCAGAGGATTAGAAATCCAAGGCTTAAAAGCAAAGGTGTCCATGTATGCCGAAGACTCAAGTTTTATATTATGTCCTGTAAGCTAGATCCTGCAATATCTCATTGAAGATCTTGTTAACTTTCTGGACTCCTGGATTAAGCGTGCTGCTAGGCGATCTAAACTGGAACATGCTTAACACCCCAGCCATCCTACAATCTAAGCTTGATGACCTCAATCTCTAGGTATCAATGCACCTACCAGGTACCACCCCAAAGCCGTAAACACGGGCACTCTCATAGATATCATCCCTAACCAACTTGCCCTCTAAATACACCTCTGCTGTTTTTTCAACCAAGATCTCAGCGATCACTGCCTCATTGCCTGCATCCGTAATGGTCAGCTGTCAAACAACCTCCACTCATCACTGTCAAAACGCTCCTGGGAAACACTTCCGAGCAGGCCTTTCTAATTGACCTGGCCGGGGTATCCTGGAAGGATATTGATCTCATCACGTAAGTAGATAATGCCCTAGTTATTTAAAAAATATATCTTCCTCACAATCTTAAATAAGCATGCCCCATTCAATAAATGTAGAACCAGGAACAGATATAGCCCTTGGTTCTCTCCAGACCTGACTGCCCTTAACTTCTTATGGCTGGGGGGCAGTATTGAGTAGCTTGGATGAATAAGTTGCCCAAAGTAAACGGCCTGCTCCTCAGTCTCAGTTGCTAATATATGTATAGTATTTTTAGTATTGGATAGAAAACACTCTAAACTTTCTAAAACTGTTTGAATGATGGCTATGAGTATAACAGAACTCATATGGCAGGCAAAATCCTGAGGAGAAATCAAAACAGAAAGTGAGAAATCTGAGCTTTGTATGTATTCACCAGAGTCCCCAGTGAAATCCCCTTGAGATATGAATGATGTTGCACTGCCTAGGGGTTCCACTAGATGTCAACCATCTATAGAAATTTGATTGAGACTTCTACGGTGTTGTGGGGTGAATGAGAGCAGAATCTTTCAGGTGTCTGGCAGTCAGCCATTTTATGATCACGCTTATTCCTCATAGTATCCACTTGCATTCCATTGCTCATGAAGACACAAAGGAATACCCCGGTTGGAACTTTATTGAAGCTATATGTAAAAAAACATCCTACTGATTGATTCTGTACTTAGTTTGAAATGTTTCTTCGACCTGTAATATAACGTTTTGAAGTTTTTGTCCAATGTAACCAGAATGACCAGAATGAGCGTTTGCATATGTATACCAAACGCGCTAACAAAAGAAGGTATTTGGACATAAATAACGGACATTATCGAACATGAACAAACATTTATTGTGGACCTGGGATTCCTGCTTTCTGATGTAGATCATCAAAGGTAAGGGAATATTTATCATGTAATTTCTTGTTTATGTTGACGCCATCATTGCGGCTATTGTGACTTTTACTTCTGAGTGCCGTCTCAGATTATTTGAAATCTGATACAGCGGTTGCATTAAGGAGAGGTATATCTATAATTTCATGTGAATAACTTGCATTATCATCTACATTTATGATAAGTAATTCTGGTGAATGATGTAGCTATGCAAAATCACTGGATGTTTTTGGAACTAGTGAATGTAATGCTCCAATATAAACTCATATTTTGATAAATATGAACTTTATCAAACAAAACATACATGTATTGTGTAACATGAAGTTCTATGAGTGTCATCTGATGAAGATGATCAAAGGTTAGTGATTCATTTTTATTTCTATTTCTGGTTTTTGTGACTCTGGCTGGAAAATCTTTGGCGTTTTTCTGTGGCTATTTGGTGACCTAACATAATCGTTTGTGGTGCTTTTGCTATAAAGCATATTTGAAATCAGACACTGTGGTGCGATTAACAACAAAATTAGCTTTAAAATTGTATGAAATACATGTATGTTTGAGGAATTTTAATTATGAGATTTTTTATGTTTTGAAATTGGCGCCCTGCACGTTCACTGGCTGTTGTCATATCGCTCCCGTTAACGGGATTGCAGCCATAAGACGTTTTTTAACCAAAACAAAAACATCCTATGGCCTTCTGCATTAGCATCGAACAGCCCCCGTGATATTCAACTTTTCAGGGAAGCTAGAAATCAATATACACAGGCAGTTAGAAAAAACAAGGCTAGCTTTTTCAAGCAGAAATTTGTTTCCTTGCAACACAAACTCAAACATGTTCTGGGACACTGGAGATGGACAATACGAACACCTCCTCCCAGCTGCCCACTGCACTGAAGATAGGAAACACTGTCACCACCGATAAATCCACTATAATTGAGAATTTCAATAAGCATTTTTCTACGGCTGGCCATGCTTTCCACCTGGCTACCCCTACCCCGGTCAAAGCACTGCACCCCCCACAGCAGCTCGCCGAAGCCTTCCCCATTTCTCCGTCACCCAAATCCAGTCAGCTGATGTTCTGAAAGAGCTGCAAAATCTGGACCCTGAAATCTGCCGGACTAGACAATCTGGTTCCTTTCTTTCTACAATTATCTGCCGAAATTGTTGCCACCCCTATTACTACCCTGTTCAACCTCTCTTTTGTGTTGTCTGAGATTCCCAAAGATTGAAAAGCAGCTGCGGTCATCCCCCTCTTCAAAGGGGGGGACACTCTTGACCCAAACTGCTACAGACCTATATCTATCCTACCCTGCCTTTCTAAGGTCTTCAAAGGCCAAGTCAGCAAACAGATTGCCGACCATTTCGAATCCCACCATACCTTCTCCGCTATGAAATCAGGTTTCAGATCTGGTCATGGGTGCACCTCAGCCACACAAGGTCCTAAACGATATCTTAACCACCATCGATAAGAAACAATACTGTGCAGCCGTGGCCGTTTACATGGCCAAGGCTTTCGACTCTGTCAATCACCACATCCTCATCAGCAGCCTTGGTTTCTCAAATGATTGCCTCGCCTGGTTCACCAACTACTTCTCTGATAGAGTTCAGTGTGTCAAATCGGAGGGTCTGTTGTCCGGGCCTCTGGCAGTCTCTATGGGGGTGCCACAGGGTTCAATTCTTGGACCGACTCTCTTCTCTGTATACATCAATGCTGTCGCTCTTGCTGCTGGTGAGTATCTGGTCCACCTCTACGCAGACGACAGCCTTCTGTATACTTCTGGCCCTTCTTTGGACACTGTGTAAACAACCCTCCAGGCAAGCTTCAATGTCATACAACTCTCCTTCCGTGGCCTCCAATTGCTCTTACATACAAGTAAAACTAAATGCATGCTCTTCAACCGATTGCTGTCTATGTGATGTTGCATGTTAGCACTCAGTTTCGATAGCGTTCACGGTAGTTTTGTTATTTGATTTTTGTTTGTTTGTTTGTTTGTTTGACTAAACCACCCCATCCATCCTCTCTATGCAGTTCAGACTCAAAACCACACCATCCATCCTCTCTCTACAGTTCAGACTAAACCACCCCATCCATCCTCTCTCTACAGTTCAGACTAAACCACCCCATCCATCCTCTCTATGTTGTTCAGACTAAACCACCCCATCCATCCTCTCTATGTTGTTCAGACTAAACCACCCCATCCATCCTCTCTCTACAGTTCAGACTAAACCACCCCATCCATCCTCTCTCTACAGTTCAGACTAAACCACCCCATCCATCCCTCTCTCTACAGTTCAGACTAAACCACCCCATCCATCCTCTCTCTACAGTTCAGACTAAACCACCCCATCCATCCTTTCTATGTTGTTCAGACTAAACCACCCCATCCATCCTCTCTATGCAGTTCAGACTAAACCACCCCATCCATCCTCTCTATGCTGTTCAGACTAAACCACCCCATCCATCCTCTCTCTGCAGTTCAGACTAAACCACCCCCATCCATCCTCTCTATGCTGTTCAGACTAAACCACCCCATCCATCCTCTCTATGCAGTTCAGACTAAACCACCCATTACAGATCCTCTCTATGTTGTTCAGACTAAACCACCCCATCCATCCTCTCTATGCAGTTCAGACTAAACCACCCCATCCATCTCCTCTCAATGTTGTTCAGACTAAACCACCCCATCCATCTCCTATCTATGCTGTTCAGACTAAACCACCCCATCCATCCTCTCTATGCAGTTCAGACTAAACCACCCATTACAGATCCTCTCTATGTTGTTCAGACTAAACCACCCCATCCATCCTCTCTATGCAGTTCAGACTAAACCACCCCATCCATCTCCTCTCAATGTTGTTCAGACTAAACCACCCCATCCATCTCCTATCTGCTGTTCAGACTAAACCACCCCATCCATCCTCTCTATGCAGTTCAGACTAAACCACCCCATCCATCCTCTCTATGCAGTTCAGACTAAACCACCCCATCCATCCTCTCTATGCAGTTCAGACTAAACCACCCCATCCATCCTCTCTATGCAGTTCAGACTAAACCACCCCATCCATCCTCTCTATGCAGTTCAGACTAAACCACCCCATCCATCCTCTGTATGTTGTTCAGACTAAACCACCCCACCCATCCTCTCTATGTTGTTCAGACTAAACCACCCCATCCATCTCCTCCCTATGCAGTTCAGACTAAACCACCCCATCCATCCTCTCTATGTTGTTCAGACTAAACCACCCCACCCATCCTCTCTATGTTGTTCAGACTAAACCACCCCATCCAGCTCCTCTCTATGTTGTTCAGACTAAACCACCCCATCCATCTCCTCTCTATGTTATTCAGACTAAACCACCCCATCCATCTCCTGTCTATGCTGTTGAGACTAAACCACCCCATCCATCCTCTCTATGCAGTTCAGACTAAACCACCCCATCCATCCTCTCTATGTTGTTCAGACTAAACCACCCCACCCATCCTCTCTGTTGTTCAGACTAAACCACCCCATCCATCCTCTCTACAGTTCAGACTAAACCACCCCATCCATCCTCTCATGTTGTTCAGACTAAACCACCCCATCCATCCTCTCTATGTTGTTCAGACTAAACCACCCCATCCATCCTCTCTCTACAGTTCAGACTAAACCACCCCATCCATCCTCTCTCTACAGTTCAGACTAAACCACCCCATCCATCCTCTCTACAGTTCAGACTAAACCACCCCATCCATCCTCTCTCTACAGTTCAGACTAAACCACCCCATCCATCCAGTTCTATCATCCTCTCTCTACAGTTCAGACTAAACCACCCCATCCATCCACTCTATGTTGTTCAGACTAAACCACCCCATCCATCCTCTCTATGCAGTTCAGACTAAACCACCCCATCCATCCTCTCTGCTGTTCAGACTAAACCACCCCATCCATCCTCTCTCTGCAGTTCAGACTAAACCACCCCATCCATCCTCTCTATGCTGTTCAGACTAAACCACCCCATCCATCCCTCTCTATGCAGTTCAGACTAAACCACCCATTACAGATCCTCTCTATGTTGTTCAGACTAAACCACCCCATCCATCCTCTCTATGCAGTTCAGACTAAACCACCCCATCCATCTCCTCTCAATGTTGTTCAGACTAAACCACCCCATCCATCTCCTATCTATGCTGTTCAGACTAAACCACCCCATCCATCCTCTCTACAGTTCAGACTAAACCACCCCATCCATCCCTCTCTATGCTGTTCAGACTAAACCACCCCATCCATCTCCTATCTATGCTGTTCAGACTAAACCACCCCATCTATCCTCTCTATGCAGTTCAGACTAAACCACCCCATCCATCCTCTCTATGTTGTTCAGATTAAACCACCCCACCCATCCTCTCTGTTGTTCAGACTAAACCACCCCATCCATCTCCTGTCTATACTGTTCAGACTAAACCACCCCATCCATCCCTCTATGTTGTTCAGAATAAACCACCCCATTCATCCTCTCTATGCAGTTCAGACTAAACCACCCCATCCATCTCCTCTCAATGTTGTTCAGACTAAACCACCCCATCCATCTCCTATCTATGCTGTTCAGACTAAACCACCCCATCCATCCTCTCTATGTTGTTCAGACTAAACCACCCCATCCATCCTCTCTATGCAGTTCAGACTAAACCACCCCATCCATCCTCTCTATGCTGTTCAGACTAAACCACCCCATCCATCCTCTCTATGCTGTTCAGACTAAACCACCCCATCCATCCCCTCTCTATGCAGTTCAGACTAAACCACCCCATCCATCCTCTCTATGTTGTTCAGACTAAACCACCCCACCCATCCTCTCTGTTGTTCAGACTAAACCACCCCATCCATCTCCTGTCTATGCTGTTCAGACTAAACCACCCCATCCATCTCCTATCTATGCTGTTCAGACTAAACCACCCCATCCATCCTCTCTATGCAGTTCATACTAAACCACCCCATCCATCCTCTCTATGCTGTTCAGACTAAACCACCCCATCCATCTTCTCTATGTTGTTCAGACTAAACCACCCCATCCATCCTCTCTGTTGTTCAGACTAAACCACCCCATCCATCTCTCTCTATGTTGTTCAGACTAAACCACCCCACCCACCCTCTCTATGTTGTTCAGACTAAACCACCCCACCCATCCTCTCTATGCTGTTCAGACTAAACCACCCCATCCATCCTCTCTATGCAGTTCAGACTAAACCACCCCATCCATCCTCTCTATGCTGTTCAGACTAAACCACCCCATCCATCTCCTCTCTATGCTGTTCAGACTAAACCACCCCATCCATCCTCTCTGTTGTTCAGACTAAACCACCCCACCCATCCTCTCTGTTGTTCAGACTAAACCACCCCATCCATCTCCTGTCTATGCTGTTGAGACTAAACCACCCCACCCATCCTCTCTATGCAGTTCAGACTAAACCACCCCATCCATTCTCTCTATGCTGTTCAGACTAAACCACCCAATCCATCTCCTCTCAATGTTGTTCAGACTAAACCACCCCATCCATCTCCTATCTATGCTGTTCAGACTAAACCACCCCATCCATCCTCTCTATGCAGTTCAGACTAAACCACCCCATCCATCCTCTCTATGTTGTTCAGACTAAACCACCCCATCCATCCTCTCTATGCAGTTCAGACTAAACCACCCCATCCATCCTCTCTATGTTGTTCAGACTAAACCACCCCATCCATCTCCTCTCTATGTTGTTCAGACTAAACCACCCCATCCATCTCCTCTCTATGTTATTCAGACTAAACCACCCCATCCATCTCCTGTCTATGCTGTTCAGACTAAACCACCCCACCCATCCTCTCTATGCAGTTCAGACTAAACCACCCCATCCATCCTTTCTATGTTGTTCAGACTAAACCACCCCCACCTCGTCCTCTCTGTTGTTCAGACTAAACCACCCCATCCATCTCCTGTCTATACTGTTCAGACTAAACCACCCCATCCATCCTCTCTATGTTGTTCAGAATAAACCACCCCATTCATCCCTCTCTATGCAGTTCAGACTAAACCACCCCATCCATCTCCTCTCAATGTTGTTCAGACTAAACCACCCCATCCATCTCCTCTCAATGTTGTTCAGACTAAACCACCCCATCCATCTCCTATCTATGCTGTTCAGACTAAACCACCCCATCCATCCTCTCTATGTTGTTCAGACTAAACCACCCCATCCATCCTCTCTATGCAGTTCAGACTAAACCACCCCATCCATCTCCTCTCTATGCAGTTCAGACTAAACCACCCCATCCATCCTCTCTATGTTGTTCAGACTAAACCACCCCACCCATCCTCTCTGTTGTTCAGACTAAACCACCCCATCCATCTCCTGTCTATGCTGTTCAGACTAAACCACCCCATCCATCTCCTATCTTTGCTGTTCAGACTAAACCACCCATCCATCCTCTCTATGCAGTTCAGACTAAACCACCCCATCCATCCTCTCTATGCTGTTCAGACTAAACCACCCCATCCATCTTCTCTATGTTGTTCAGACTAAACCACCCCATCCATCCTCTCTATGTTGTTCAGACTAAACCACCCCATCCATCTCCTCTCTATGTTGTTCAGACTAAACCACCCCACCCACCCTCTCTATGTTGTTCAGACTAAACCACCCCACCCATCCTCTCTATGCAGTTCAGACTAAACCACCCCATCCATCCTCTCTATGCTGTTCAGACTAAAACCACCCCATCCATCTCCCTCTATGCTGTTCAGACTAAACCACCCCATCCATCCTCTCTATGTTGTTCAGACTAAACCACCCCACCCATCCTCTCTGTTGTTCAGACTAAACCACCCCATCCATCTCCTGTCTATGCTGTTGAGACTAAACCACCCCACCCATCCTCTCTATGCAGTTCAGACTAAACCACCCCATCCATCTCTCTATGCTGTTCAGACTAAACCACCCCATCCATCTCCTCTCAATGTTGTTCAGACTAAACCACCCCATCCATCTCCTATCTATGCTGTTCAGACTAAACCACCCCATCCATCCTCTCTATGCAGTTCAGACTAAACCACCCCATCCATCCTCTCTATGTTGTTCAGACTAAACCACCCCATCCATCTCCTCTCTATGTTGTTCAGACTAAACCACCCCACCCATTCTCTCCAGTTCAGACTAAACCACCCCATCCATCCTCTATGTTGTTCAGACTAAACCACCCCATCCATCCTCTCTATGCTGTTCAGACTAAACCACCCCATCCATCCTCTCTATGTTGTTCAGACTAAACCACCCCACCCATCCTCTCTGTTGTTCAGACTAAACCACCCCATCCATCTCCTGTCTATGCTGTTGAGACTAAACCACCCCACCCCATCCTCTCTATGCAGTTCAGACTAAACCACCCCATCCATTCTCTCTATGCTGTTCAGACTAAACCACCCATCCATCTCCTTCTCAATGTTGTTCAGACTAAACCACCCCATCCATCTCCTATCTATGCTGTTCAGACTAAACCACCCCATCCATCCTCTCTATGCAGTTCCAGACTAAACCACCCCATCCATCCTTTCTATGTTGTTCAGACTAAACCACCCCATCCATCCTCTCTATGCAGTTCAGACTAAACCACCCCATCCATCCACTCTCTATGCAGTTCAGACTAAAACCACCCCATCCATCCTCTCTGCTGCAGTTCCAGACTAAACCACCCCACCATCCTCTCTATGCAGTTCAGACTAAAAAATCCACCCCACCCATCCTCTCTATGCAGTTCAGACTAAACCACCCCATCCATCACTCTCTATGTTGTTAATACTAAACCCACCCCATCCATCTCCTATCTATGCTGTTCAGGAAGCTAAACCACCCCATCCATCCTCTCTATGCTGTTCAGACTAAACCACCCCATCATCTCCTGTCCTATGCTGTTCAGACTAAACCACCCCCATCATCCTCTCTATGTTGTTCAGAATAAACCACCCCATCCATCCTCTCTGCAGTTCAGACTAAACCACCCCATCCATCCTCTCTATGTTGTTCCAGAATAAACCACCCCATCCATCACTCTCTATGCTGTTCAGACTAAACCCACCCCATCCATCCTCTCTATGTTGTTCAGACTAAACCACCCCATCCATCCTCTCTATATTGTTCAGACTAAACCACCCCATCCATCCTCTCTATGTTGTTCAGACTAAACCACCCCATCCATCTCTCTCTATGCTGTTCAGGAACTAAACCCCATCCATCCTCTCTATATTTGTTCAGAATAAACCACCCCATCCATCCCTCTCTATGCAGTTCAGACTAAACCACCCCATCCATCTCCTCTCTATGTTGTTCAGACTAAACCACCCCATCCATCTCCTCTCTATGTTATTCAGACTAAACCACCCATCCATCCCCTGTCTATGCTGTTGAGACTAAACCACCCCATCCATCCTCTCTCTGCAGTTCAGACTAAACCACCCCATCCATCCTCTCTATGTTGTTCAGACTAAACCACCCCACCCATCCTCTCTGTTGTTCAGACTAAACCACCCCATCCATCCTCTCTCTACAGTTCAGACTAAACCACCCCATCCATCCTCTCTATGTTGTTCAGACTAAACCACCCCATCCATCCTCTCTATGTTGTTCAGACTAAACCACCCCATCCATCCTCTCTCTACAGTTCAGACTAAACCACCCCATCCATCCTCTCTCTACAGTTCAGACTAAACCACCCCATCCATCCTCTCTCTACAGTTCAGACTAAACCACCCCATCCATCCTCTCTCTACAGTTCAGACTAAACCACCGCCATCCATCCACTCTATGTTGTTCAGACTAAACCCACCCCATCCATCCTCTCTATGCAGTTCAGACTAAACCACCCCAATCCATCCTCTCTATGCTGTTCAGACTAAACCACCCCATCCATCCTCTCTCTGCAGTTCAGACTAAACCACCCCATCCATCCTCTCTGCTGTTCAGACTAAACCACCCCATCCATCCTCTCTATGCAGTTCAGACTAAACCACCCATTACAGATCCTCTCTATGTTGTTCAGACTAAACCACCCCATCCATCCCTCTCTATGCAGTTCAGACTAAACCGCCCCATCCATCTCCTCTCAATGTTGTTCAGACTAAACCTCCCCATCCATCTCTATCTATGCTGTTCAGACTAAACCACCCCATCCATCCTCTCTCTACAGTTCAGACTAAAAACCACTCTCCAGACTCCATCCATCTCTCTATGCTGTTCAGACTAAACCATCCTCCCCTAAACCACCCATCCTCTCATTGTTCAGACTAAACCACCCCATCCATCCTCCTGACTAAACCACCCCATCCATCTCCTGTCTATACTGTTCAGACTAAACCACCCCATCCATCCACTCTCTATGTTGTTCAGAATAAACCACCCCATTCATCCTCTCTGCAGTTCAGACTAAACCCACCCCATCCATCTCCTCTCCAATGTTGTTCAGACTAAACCACCCCATCCATCTCCTATCTATGCTGTTCAGACTAAACCACCCCATCCATCCTCTCTATGTTGTTCAGACTAAACCACCCCATCCATCTCTCTATGCAGTTGCAGTTCAGACTAAACCACCCCATCCATCACTCTCTATGTTGTTCAGACTAAACCACCCCATCCATCCTCTCTATGCAGTTCAGACTAAAACCCCACCCATCCTCCTATGCGCAGTTCAGACTAAACCACCCCCACCCCCTCTCTATGCAGTTCAGACTAAACCACCCCATCCATCCTCTCTATGTTTGTTCATACTAAACCACCCCATCCATCTCCTATCTATGCTGTTCAGACTAAACCACCCCATCCATCCTCTCTATGCTGTTCAGACTAAACCACCCCATCCATCTCCTGTCTATGCTGTTCAGACTAAACCACCCCAGCCATCCTATGTTGTTCAGGAATAAACCACCCCATCCATCTCTCTTCTATGCAGTTCAGACTCAAACCACCCCATTCATCTCTCTCTGTGCTGTTCAGACTAAACCACCCCATCCATCCTCTCTGCTGTTCAGACTAAACCACCCCATCCATCTCTATGTTGTTCAGACTAAACCACCCATCCATCCTCTCTATGTTGTTCAGACTAAACCACCCCCATCCATCTCCTATGTTGTTGACTAAACCACCCCATCCATCCTCTCTATGCTGTTCAGACTAAAACCACCCCCCATCCATCCTCTCTATGTTGTTCAGACTAAACCACCCCATCCATCCTCTCTATGCTGTTCAGACTAAACCACCCCATCCATTCTCTCTATGCTGTTCAGACTAAACCACCTATGTTGTTCAGAGATAAACCACCCCATCCTCCTCTCTATGCAGTTCAGACTAAACCACCCCCATCCATCTCCTCTCTATGTTGTTCAGACTAAACCACCCCATCCATCCTCTCTGTTATTCAGACTATTAAACCACCCCATCCATCTCCTGTCTATGCTGTTGAGACTAAACCACCCCATCCATCCTATCTTTGCAGTTCAGACTAAACCACCCCATCCATCCTCTCTATGTTGTTCAGACTAACCACCCCACCCATCCTCTCTGTTGTTCAGACTAAACCACCCCATCCATCACTCTCTCTACAGTTCAGACTAAACCACCCCATCCATCTTCTCTATGTTGTTCAGACTAAACCACCCCCATCCATCCTCTCTATGTTGTTCAGACTAAACCACCCCATCCATCCTCCTCTACAGTTCAGACTAAACCACCCCATCCATCCTCTCTCTACAGTTCAGACTAAACCACCCCATCCATCCTCTCTCTACAGTTCAGACTAAACCACCCCATCCACTCTACAGTTCAGACTAAACCACCCCATCATCCACTCATGTTGTTCAGACTAAACCACCCCATCCATCCTCTCTATGCAGTTCAGACTAAACCACCCCATCCATCCTCTCTATGTTGTTCAGACTAAACCACCCCACCACTCTGCAGTTCAGACTAAACCACCCCATCATCCTGTCTATGCTGTTCAGACTAAACCACCCCATCCATCCTCTCACAGTTCAGACTAAACCACCCATTACAGATCCTCTCTATGTTGTTCAGACTAAACCACCCCATCCATCCTCTCTATGCAGTTCAGACTAAACCACCCCCATCCATCTCCTCTCAATGTTGTTCAGACTAAACCTCCCCATCCATCTCCTATCTATGCTGTTCAGACTAAAACACCCCATCCATCTCTCTCTACAGTTCAGACTAAACCACCCCATCCATCCTCTCTATGTTGTTCAGACTAAACCACCCCATCCATCTCCTATCTATGCTGTTCAGACTAAACCACCCCATCTATCCTCTCTATGTAGTTCAGACTAAACCACCCCATCCATCCCACTCTCTATGTTGTTCAGACTAAACCACCCCATCCATCTCTCTATGTTGTTCAGACTAAACCACCCCATCCATCTCCTGTCTATACTGTTCAGACTAAACCACCCCATCCATCTCTCTATATTTGTTCAGAATAAACCACCCCATTCATCCTCTCTATGCAGTTCAGACTAAACCACCCATCCATCTCCTCTCAATGTTGTTCCAGACTAAACCACCTCATCCATCTCCTATCTATGCTGTTCAGACTAAACCACCCCATCCATCCTCTCTATGTTGTTCAGACTAAACCACCCATCCATCCTCTCTATGTTGTTCAGACTAAACCACCCCATCCATCCTCTCTATGCAGTTCAGACTAAAACCACCCCATCCATCTCTATGTTGTTCAGACTAAACCACCCCATCCATCCTCTCTATGCAGTTCAGACTAAACCACCCCCATCCATCCTCTCTATGTTGTTCAGACTAAACCACCCCATCCATCCTCTCTATGCAGTTCAGACTAAACCACCCCACCCATCCTCTCTATGCAGTTCAGACTAAACCACCCCGCATCCTCTCCACCCCATCCATCCATCCTCTCTATGTTGTTCATGCCCCTAAACCACCCCATCCATCTCCTATCTATGCTGTTCAGACTAAACCACCCATCCATCCTCTCTATGCTGTTCAGACTAAACCACCCCATCCATCTCCTGTCTATGCTGTTCAGATAAACCACCCCATCCATCCTCTCTATGTTGTTATTTGTTCTAGAGATAAGCCACTGCCCCATCCATCCTCTCTCTATGCTGTTCAGACTAAACCACCCCATCCATCCTCTCTATGCAGTTCAGACTAAACCACCCCATCCATCCTCTCTATGTTGTTCAGACTAAACCACCCCATCCATCCTCTCTATGCTGTTCAGACTAAACCACCCCATCCATCCTCTCTATGTTGTTCAGACTAAACCACCCCTCTCCTCTCTATGCAGTTCAGACTAAACCACCCCATCCATCCTCTCTAGTTCAGACTAAACCACCCACCCATCCTCTCTATGCAGTTCAGACTAAACCACCCCATCCATCCTCTCTATGTTGTTCAGACTAAACCACCCCATCCATCCTCTCTATGTAATTTCAGACTAGAACCACCATGTCCTCTCTGTACAGTTCAGACTAAACCACCCCCATCCATCTCTCTATGTTGTTCAGACTAAACCACCCCATCCAATATCTCTATATGCTGTTCAGACTAAATACACCCCCATCCATCCTCTCATTGGGGTTTCAGACTAAGCCACTATATCCTCTCTATGCAGTTCAGACTAAACCACCCACCCATCACTCTCTGTAGTTCAGACTAAACTCACCCATCCAATCACTCTCTCTTGTTCAGACTATTACCCTGTCCATCCCTCTCTATGCAGTTCAGACTAAATCAGACCATAAATCTTCCCTCTGTGTTGTTCAGACTAAACCAGACCAGTATTCTCAACACAACTAGCCATTCATCTGCATTCACTGTCAAAATGGACAGAGAGAAACAAAAAGCTTCAAATTACTTCCATTCACCCCTCTACACACCCACCACCATCACTCCGTCCTCTCTATCCTCCTCTCCAATCTAATGATTAGAGTATCATGGTCCAGCCTGGCCCTCCTCCCTGCTGCACCTCTTGGTCCAGCCTGGCCCTCCTCCCTGCCCCTCCTGGTCCAGCCTGGCCCTCCTTTCTGCTCTCCCTCCTGGTCCAGCCTGGCCCCCCTCCCTGCTCTCCCTCCCTTTCCCCACTCTCCCAGTCTCCCACCCTAGTCTCCTTCCCAGTACCCCTTCTTTGACCCTCCTCCCTGGTCCAGCCTAGCCCCCTCCTTGGTCCCCCTCCCTGCCCCCCCTGTCCGGCCCTCCTCTGTCAGTCCCCCTCCCAGACTCTACTCCCTGGTCCAGTCTGGTCCCCTCTTGCCCCCCTGGCCCAGCCTGGTCCCCCTCCCTGGTCCCCCTCCCTGGCCCAGCCTGGCCCCCTTCCTGGTCCCCCTCCCTGGTCCAGTCTGGTCCCCCTCTTGGCCCCCTCCTGGCCCAGCCTGGCCCCTCCCTGGTCCCCCTGTCCGGCCCCCTGTCCGGCCCTCCTCTGTCAGTCCCCCTCCCAGACTCCACTCCCTGGTCCAGTCTGGTCCCCCTCTGCCCCCCTCCCTAGCCCCCTCCCTGGCTCCACTCCCTGGTCCAGCCTGGTCCCCCTCTTGCCCCTCCCCCTCCCCCTCCCTGGTCCCACTCCCTGGTTCACCCTGGCCCCCTTCCTGGCTCCACTCCCTGGTCCAGTCTGGTCCCCCTCTTGGCCCCCCTCCCTGGTCCCACTCCCTGGTTCACACTGGCCCCCTTCCTTGGCCCCCTCCCATGGCCCCCTTCTCCCAGTCCCCCTCCCTTGGTCCTCCCTCCTGGGCCAGCCTGGCCCCCTCCCTGTCGCTCCCATGGTTCCTCTACCGTCAATAATGTGTTATTGAAGTGAAATGGTCACATTAACCCTGAGCAGCCTAATGCTCTGTTCTTTATTGATCACATTAACCCTGAGCAGCCTAATGCTCTGTTCTTCATTGATCACATTAACCCTGAGCAGCCTAATGCTCTGTTCTTCATTGATCACATTAACCCTGAGCAGCCTAATGCTCTGTTCTTTATTGGTCACATTAACCTGAGCAGCCTAATGCTCTGTTCTTTATTGATCACATTAACCCTGAGCAGCCTAATGCTCTGTTCGTCATTGATCACATTAACCTGAGCAGCCTAATGCTCTGTTCTTCATTGATCACATTAACCCTGAGCAGCCTAATGCTCTGTTCTTCATTGATCACATTAACCCTGAGCAGCCTAATGCTCTGTTCTTTATTGATCACATTAAACCTGAGCAGCCTAATGCTCTGTTCTTTATTGATCACATTAACCTGAGCAGCCTAATGCTCTGTTCTTTATTGATCACATTAACCCTGAGCAGCCTGACGCAGACAGTTAATCATCTCTCCGTCTCTGACAAGATCATGGTGGACTTGGAGACAAGGAGAGGAGGACTGAAGAGGACTGGAGAGACAAGGAGAGGAGGACTGAAGAGGACTGGAGAGACAAGGAGAGGAGGAGTGAAGAGGACTGGAGAGACAAGGAGAGGAGGAGTGAAGAGGACTGGAGAAGAGAGCTCCATAAGGAACCATCACAGGGAATTAGAGAGTGTTCAGCTCAGCGTATGTAGGCTAGCAGGCTCTCAGGCTCTTCGGTGGGAAAGGCCTTCTGAATGAGCCTTTTTATCTGGCCGTGGAATCAAATTAAAAGGGTTTGTAAGTCCTGACCTCACATTAATCAGAAAGCAGAAGTTGTAACCCTGGTGATTTGTTAGCTGACCTGTTTTCATCAGGTCCCACCTACTACCAGAAGTTAATATGGAGAAACATTATCTTTAAGTGCAGCTACACTCCAGGAATAAAGGTGCTATCAAGAACCTAAATGGGTTCTTCAGCTGTTCCCATGAAATAACCCTTTTGAAGAACCCTTTTTGGTTCCAGGTGGGTCCCTGCTCTGCTCTTTAACAGAATCCAATTAAAGATGCACTCTCAAAATGTTGTGCTATTTCAGCCAGTAGTTTTGAAAGTGGTGCTCAAGAGCCAAAAGTGGTCCTTTTCTGTGTACTGTCATCCAGTTGTGTACTATCATCCAGTTGTGTACTATCATCCAGTTGTGTCCCATCATCCAGTTGTGTCCCATCATCCAGTTGTGTCCTATCATCCAGTTGTGTCCCATCATCCAGTTGTGTACCATCATCCAGTTGTGTCCCATCATCCAGTTGTGTCCTATCATCCAGTTGTGTCCCATCATCCAGTTGTGTACCATCATCCAGTTGTGTCCTATCATCCAGTTGTGTCCCATCATCCAGTTGTGTCCCGTCATCCAGTTGTGTCCCGTCATCCAGTTGTGTCCCGTCATCCAGTTGTGTCCCGTCATCCAGTTGTGTCCCGTCATCCAGTTGTGTCCCGTCATCCAGTTGTGTCCCGTCATCCAGTTGTGTCCCATCATCCAGTTGTGTCCTATCATCCAGTTGTGTCCCATCATCCAGTTGTGTACTGTCATCCAGTTGTGTCCCATCATCCAGTTGTGTCCTATCATCCAGTTGTGTCCCATCACAAGGGAAGGGGGTTGGGTTTGAATGAAAGAGCGGAAGGACTGAGGGACAAAGGGAATGGGTCTCTATTGGACCTTGAGAAGCTGTTCTACCATAATTATAGAATCTTATGCATTCTAATAACCTCCCATTTGGAAAAGGAAAATGCAAGATGTATATATTTACTCTGAGCTGCGCTTCGATAGATGGTTCAAAGATGGAAGACTGGTTTGCCCAGCAGAGATCACCATTGTCCTTTGAAGAATCTTTCTGGTCGTAGTGTTGTAGAGCGGATACTTTGAAGTACCCTGCCATTCTCAGGAGATTGTCTGTCCATTCCTAGGCCACGTATGTTGTACAGCTGATAACTCAACGTCTAGGATGTATAACTACTTCTTTCGTGAATAATAGTTCAAAGTTCATACCAAGTTGCCATAATCAGCTCGTGCTGTATTCTGGCTGGTCTTGTTGAAATTCACCCTTCCAGCATGGTGATCGAAATCTCCACGTGATCTGGTCTCATGTAAATGTTGTTAGAGTGGTCGTTCAACCATTCGCAACCCCAGCTAACGACGGGGTTTGCTTAGTCTAACGTGAATTGGGTCACGGGTGCTTTTGTACTGGGGAAGAGAAGGGAATGTTTCATCCCTCTCCAACCAATGTCTGTTCACTTTTCCTCCTGGGAAGGGAGGCGGACCAAAATGCAACGTGGTTGAAGTTCATGCTTTTAATAAGAAAACTAAACATGAACATAATACAAAACAATAAACGTGGAAAAACCAGAAACAGCCCTATCTGGTGCAACAAACACAAAGACAGGAAACAACCACCCACAAAACCCAACACAAAACAGGCTACCTAAATATGGTTTCCCAATCAGAGACAATGACTAACACCTGCCTCTGATTGCCAAACATAGAAATGGACAAACTAGACACACAACATAGAATGCCCACTCAGATCACACCCTGACCAAACAAAACATAGAAACATACAAAGCAAACTATAGTCAGGGTGTGACACCGCTGCCTATTCCATAACCCCCACCGCCACCATGGGGCTGTTCACAATGTTGATATCAGCAAACCTCTCGCATATACCACACCATATTGTGAGGCTGGTTGGACTTACTGACAAATTCTATAAAATTAGGTTAGAGGCGGCTTATGGTAGAGAAATGAACATTAAGTTCTCTGGCAACAGCTCTGGTGAACATTCCTGTAGTCAGCATGCCAATTACATGCTTCCTCGAAACTTGAGACATCTGTGGAATTGTGTTGTGTGATAAAACTTCACATTTTAGAGTGGGCTTTTATTGTCCCCAGCACAAGGGGCACCTGTGTAATGATCATGCTGT
>NW_027038855.1:0-5000 GCF_034236695.1 Oncorhynchus nerka
AACCCCGCTTATTGGTAGGCTACTTGGTTCAACCACCATCCTCGTATACTGGTCATGCTGGAATGGCCATTGGTTTTTTGAATCTGAATGGCTGTTTGAATTTGAAGATATACATGTTAATGTCTGCAGCATCATTAATGAGGATATACATGTTAATGTCTGCAGCATCATTAATGAGGATATACATGTCAATGTCTGCAGCATCATTAATGAGGATATACATGTCAATGTCTGCAGCATCATTAATGAGGATATACATGTCAATGTCTGCAGCATCATTAATGAGGATATACATGTCTGCAGCATCATTAATGAGGATATACATGTCAATGTCTGCAGCATCATTAATGAGGATATACATGTCTGCAGCATCATTAATGAGGATATACATGTCAATGTCTGCAGCATCATTAATGAGGATATACATGTCAATGTCTGCAGCATCATTAATGAGGATATACATGTCAATGTCTGCAGCATCATTAATGAGGATATACATGTCAATGTCTGCAGCATCATTAATGAGGATATACATGTCAATGTCTGCAGCATCATTAATGAGGATATACATGTCAATGTCTGCAGCATCATTAATGAGGATATACATGTCTGCAGCATCATTAATGAGGATATACAATGTCTGCATCAATGAGGATATACATGCAGCATCATTAATGAGGATGTCCATGTCTGCAGCATCATTAATGAGGATATACATGTCTGCAGCATCATTAATGAGGATATACATGTTAATGTCTGCAGCATCATTAATGAGGATATACATGTCAATGTCTGCAGCATCATTAATGAGGATATACATGTCAATGTCTGCAGCATCATTAATGAGGATATACATGTCTGCAGCATCATTAATGAGGATATACATGTCAATGTCTGCAGCATCATTAATGAGGATATACATGTCAATGTCTGCAGCATCATTAATGAGGATGTCCATGTCTGCAGCATCATTAATGAGGATATACATGTCAATGTCTGCGGCATCGTGTGGGGATATACATGTCTGCAGCATCATTAATGAGGATATACATGTCAATGTCTGCAGCATCATTAATGAGGATGTCCATGTCTGCAGCATCATTAATGAGGATATACATGTCTGCAGCATCATTAATGAGGATATACATGTCAATGTCTGCAGCATCATTAATGAGGATATACATGTCAATGTCTGCAGCATCATTAATGAGGATATACATGTTAATGTCTGCAGCATCATTAATGAGGATATACATGTCAATGTCTGCAGCATCATTAATGAGGATTTATATCATTAATGTACATGTCAATGTCTGCAGCATCATCATGTCTTATGTCTGCAGCATCATTAATGAGGATGTATATCATTAATGAGGATATACATGTCTGCATCAAAACAGTCTGAAATTAAATTATGAAGCTGAATTTTAGCTGCCATTTCAGAGTTTGGTATGACTGGGTTAGTGTTTGATAACCGTTTTTTCTAAAATCCTCATTATGCTCAGGGTAGGGATAGACCCCTCAAGGTTCTTTGTCTTCACTGGGTATATTTATATATATAACCTTTTAGTAAATGTAGAACCTTTTTTAAAACCTTTATTCAGAACCTTTATACAGAACAACTATATAGAACCTTTATATAGAACCTTTTTAGTAAATATAGAACCCTTTATTTAGAACCTTTATATAGAACCTTTTTAGTAAATATAGAACCTTTGATAGAACCTTTATATAGAACCTTTTAGTAAATATAGAACCTTTATTTAGAACCTTTATATAGAACCTTTATATATAGAACATTTTATTAAGAGAGTTATTTCATCTCTTCCAAATAACCACAGGTTCTATATAAAACCCCAAAGAACCATCTTTTCTAAGAGTGTCTCAGGTTTGAAACCTGAAACCTGCCATCTTACCCTCAGAGTTGTTTCAACAGAATATTATTAAGTAAATGGTTCCACAGGCTTTTTTGGTTTGTTTAACTCAACTTTTTTGGTCAAAGTATTGCCTGAACTGAATTGTCTAGAAATTATTATTTGGGCATCTTACCTTAAAAAAAAGCTACTAGATCTCACAATCTCCCGTCAGGAATAGGCAGTTCATCCATGTTTCTCAAACGTCAAATTTTGATTGTTCCAACATCAAATTCTGAAATGTTCAGTTTCAGGCGTTAAGTCTGAATTTTATTTTAAAGGTTAGTGTTGATTTCAGGCATGAACTCAGAAGGGTTCAGATTTGGGATTAAAATGATAATAATAATAATAATTATTAATGGAACCTTTGTATTGCTGGATTTGAACTTGCAGCCTGAGGCAGATGCTTCCACCCATCCACCAAACCTGTCACAACACCTAGAAAACACACAACTCTACTTGAAGGTAACAATGCTTTGCAATGTAAAAAGTGATGCCATTGCAACACCCGTTTAACGTCCCATCCGAGGCATCACCCTACACAGACAGTGTCTAATCACTGCCCTGGGGCATTTAGGATATTTTTATACCAGAGGAAAGAGTGCCTCCTACTGGCCCTCCAGCACCTCACGGTTGCTGCCCTGGTTCCCATGTCATTTTTCCGTCGTCCTCATTCATGGAAGGACGTCGAATACTGAGTTGTATCAGGGGTGACCTGGCTGAAAGAAAAAAGCTGTGGAACTGGTCACACACACTGCTTTAACATATGATGTTTCAACTTAAATATCTGACACACACATTGCTTTTAACATACGATGTTTTCAACTTAAATATCTGACACACACACTGCTTTTAACATACGACACTTTGTTTTCAACTTAAATCAGCTCTGACACAAGAAGAAACATTGTGCGTGTTCATTATACAGTAGTAATAGTCAACCGACACTTTGCAACTACACAGAAAAATCTAGCTCTGTTATAAGTACAACCAACAGAAAAACCTAAATTCTTTTCATCATTAAGGAGTACCATTAAAACAGAGTAATATGACCCACCAACAGGAGAAACTTACACAGAAAAACCTGCAGAGAAACCTACAGAGAAACCTACACAGAGAAACCTACACAGAGAAACCTACACAGAGAACTACACAGAAAACCTACACAGAGAAACTTACACAGAGAAACCTACACAGAGAAACCTACACAGAGAAACCTACACAGAGAAACCACAGAGAAACCTGCACAGAAAACCTACACAGAGAAACCTACACAGAGAAACCTACCAGAAAAACCTACACAGAGAAACCTACACAGAAAACCTACACAGAAGCCTGAGAACCTACACAGAGAAACCTACCAGAGAAACCTACACAGAAGAAGCTACACAGAGAAACCCACAGAAAGCCTACACAGAGAAGCCTACACAGAGAAGAGACACAGAGAAACCTACACAGAGAAACCTACAAGAAAACTTACACAGAAACCTACACAGAGAAACCTACACAGAGAAACCTACACAGAGAAACCTACACAGAGAAGCCTACACAGAGAAACCTACACAGAGAAACCTACACAGAGAAACCTACACAGAGAAACCTACACAGAGAAACCTACACAGAGAAACCTACACAGAGAAGCCTACACAGAGAAACCTACACAGAGAAACCTACACAGAGAAGACTACCCAGAGAAACCTACACAGAGAAACCTACACAGAGAAGCCTACACAGAGAAACCTACACAGAGAAACCTACAATTGCTTAAATAAATCAATGGTAAGGAATAGTCAGATTACCTAATAATGTTGAAAACATTGTGTGTTAAAACACTGTGTGTGTGGAACTTGTTCCACAAACGTTGTATTAGGTAAAAGATGGTAACAATTTCCAGTTGAATGAACATATGAGACATTTTGAGCAAACATCATTTTAACTCGACTGAATGGTTGCCAAAGTTTTTCTCAAGTTGGATCTATGTTAGGGGCAACAATGTATTTAGGGGCAACAATATATTTAGGGGCAACAATATATTTAGGGGCAACAATATATTTAGGGGCAACAATGTATTTAGGGGCAACAATATATTTAGGGGCAACAATATATTTAGGGGCAACAATATATTTAGGGGCAACAATGTATTTAGGGGCAACAATATATTTAGGGGCAACAATATATTTAGGGCAACAATGTATTTAGGGGCAACAATATATTTAGGGCAACACTATATTTAGGGCAACAATATATTTAGGGCAACGATATATTTAGGGGCAACAATATATTTAGGGGCAACAATATTTAGGGCAACACTATATTTAGGGGCAACAATATATTTAGTTCAGGTAATATTTGGCAACAATATATTTAGGGGCAACAATGTATTTGTGGAGACGATATATTAAGGGCAACAATAATTTAGGGGCAACAATAATATTTATAATAATAACAAGTTGCAACAGCTATATTTAGTGGCAACAATGTTGTTTACAGATACTATTTTTTAGTTCAGGTCAATATTTGGCCTGAAATAAATTGAGTAAACAAACCCCCAAATGCAATGAACCAGTTTCTTAATAATTTAAATAATAATAATATATAATAATAACAAAGTTGAAACAGCTAGATCAGTGGCTGTGTTGTTTACAGTACTTTTTAATCAATACCCAATGGTTCAAAAGCTGGCCTTACAATAGGTCAAGAAATATGTTTAAAGAACTTTTGAAAGTAATTTCTGGTTTTTTACTATCTCATCATGGGGTTGTCTGAGCCCAACGGATCATTTATTTTTTAAAATTTATGATTTGATTTCAATCAATAATCAATAATCAATAATATATGTGAGAAATAAGCTTTTATTGTTTAAAGAACTATATATCCGCCTCCAGTTTGGAAATAAAGATCTGTACAAATTATACATTTTGTGACGTAAATATTTAATCATAAAAAAATCTATACAGTAAAATAAGATGTAAAACATTTGACATTTATCTAGCTACTTCCTGTTGATTTGAGTAATTTAGCAGATGTTCTTATCTCGACTACTTCCTGTTGAGTAATTTAGCAGATGTTCTCATCTCGAGCTACTTC
>NW_027038855.1:10000-12500 GCF_034236695.1 Oncorhynchus nerka
TAGTTGAGAACGACAGGGTGTTGTCCAGGATCACGCCAAGGTTCTTAGCGCTCTGGGAGGAGGACACAATGGAGTTGTCAACCGTGATGGCGAGATCATGGAACGGTCCTTCCCCGGGAGGAAGAGCAGCTCCGTCTTGCCGAGGTTCAGCTTGAGGTGGTGATCCGTCATCCACACTGATATGTCTGCCAGACATGCAGAGATGCGATTCGCCACCTGGTCATCAGAAGGGGGAAAGGAGAAGATTAATTGTGTGTCGTCTGCATAGCAATGATAGGAGAGACCATGTGAGGTTATGACAGAGCCAAGTGACTTTGTGTATAGCGAGAATAGGAGAGGGCCTAGAACAGAGCCCTGGGGGACACCAGTGGTGAGAGCACGTGGTGAGGAGACAGATTCTCGCCACGCCACCTGGTAGGAGCGACCTGTCAGGTAGGACGCAATCCAAGCGTGGGCCGCGCCGGAGATGCCCAACTCGGAGAGGGTGGAGAGGAGGATCTGATGGTTCACCGTATCGAAGGCATCCGATAGGTCTAGAAGGATGAGAGCAGAGGAGAGAGAGTTAGCTTTAGCAGTGCGGAGCGCCTCCGTGATACAGAGAAGAGCAGTCTCAGTTGAATGACTAGTCTTGAAACCTGACTGATTTGGATCAAGAAGGTCATTCTGAGAGAGATAGCGGGAGAGCTGGCCAAGGACGGCACGTTCAAGAGTTTTGGAGAGAAAAGAAAGAAGGGATACTGGTCTGTAGTTGTTGACATCGGAGGGATCAAGTGTAGGTTTTTTCAGAAGGGGTGCAACTCTCGCTCTCTTGAAGACGGAAGGGACGTAGCCAGCGGTCAGGGATGAGTTGATGAGCGAGGTGAGGTAAGGGAGAAGGTCTCCGGAAATGGTCTGGAGAAGAGAGGGGGATAGGGTCAAGCGGGCAGGTTGTTGGGCGGCCGGCCGTCACAAGACGCGAGATTTCATCTGGAGAGAGAGGGGAGAAAGAGGTCAGAGCACAGGGTAGGGCAGTGTGAGCAGAACCAGCGGTGTCGTTTGACTTAGCAAACGAGGATCGGATGTCGTCGACCTTCTTTTCAAAATGGTTGACGAAGTCATCTGCAGAGAGGGAGGAGGGGGGGAGGAGGATTCAGGAGGGAGGAGAAGGTGGCAAAGAGCTTCCTAGGGTTAGAGGCAGATGCTTGGAATTTAGAGTGGTAGAAAGTGGCTTTAGCAGCAGAGACAGAAGAGGAAAATGTAGAGAGGAGGGAGTGAAAGGATGCCAGGTCCGCAGGGAGGCGAGTTTTCCTCCATTTCCGCTCGGCTGCCCGGAGCCCTGTTCTGTGAGCTTGCAATGAGTCGTCGAGCCACGGAGCGGGAGGGGAGGACCGAGCCGGCCTGGAGGATAGGGGACATAGAGAGTCAAAGGATGCAGAAAGGGAGGAGAGGAGGGTTGAGGAGGCAGAATCAGGAGGTAGGTTGGAGAAGGTTTGAGCAGAGGGAAGAGATGATAGGATGGAAGAGGAGAGAGTAGCGGGGGAGAGAGAGCGAAGGTTGGGACGGCGCGATACCATCCGAGTAGGGGCAGTGTGGGAAGTGTTGGATAGAATAACTATGACAAAGTACAGCCTTGCCATTGAGAAGGGTAGACACAGGAAAACCTGGCTCCCTGTAGAGGAAAGGCCTTGCAACCACTGCACAACAGCAGAACCTGAGACGGAGCTGCATTTCCTGACAAAATTTCAAAAAAATAAAACAATTAGAGAGTGTTATTTTCCCAAATTTGAAACCCTTATTCAAAGACCTCTCTGATGAGGATAGGCTACCCATCCTGTTGGGGGAGGACGCAGAGAGCTGTGGGTTGGCAGCGCACTACATTGTTGCCTGCCATAAGATGAGGGACAGAGTCTGACAGACCAATCAACCTGCACATGTCCTCTACTGTATGATTATTGTTATTGTTCAATGGACGGTTATTTGGACACTTGGTTACTGTTGTCCTGTTGACAATTTGATTCACATTTTTATTTATTTTTATATTGTAAATATCCAAAATAAGCTTTGGCAATATGTACATTGTTACGTCATGCCAATTAAGCTAATTGAATTGAATTGAATTGAAAAGAAGAGAGAAAGAGAGAAAAGAGGAGAGAGAGAAGAAGAGAGAGAGCTAGAGAGAGAGAGAGCGAAGAAGAGAGAGAGAGAGCTAGAGAGAGAGAGAAGAAGAGAGAGAGAGAGAGAGAAGAGAGGGAAAAGAAGAGAGAGAGAGAGAAAAGAAGAGAGAGAGAAAAGAAGAGAGAGAACAGAGAAAGAGAGAAAAGAAGAGAGAGAGAGAACAGGAGAGAGAGAAGGAGAGAGCTAGAGAGAGAGAGAGAAGAAGAAGAGAGAGAGAGAGAGAGAGAGAGAGAGAGAGAAGAGAGAGAGAGCTAGAGAGAGAGAGAGAGAAGAAGAGAGAGAGAGAGCTAGAGAGAGAGAAGAAAGAGAGAGAGAGAGAACAGAGAGAGGGAAAAGAAGAGAGAGA
>NW_027038855.1:17500-27500 GCF_034236695.1 Oncorhynchus nerka
GTCCTGTCCATGCCCTGTCCATGTCCTGTCCATGTCCTGTCCATGCCCCTGTCCATGTCCTGTCCATGCCCCTGTCCATGCCCTGTCCATGCTCTGTCCATGTCCTGTCCATGCCCTGTCCATGTCCTGTCCATGTCCTTGTAAATGCCCTGTCCATGCCCCTGTCCATGTCCTGTCCATGCCCCTGTCCATGTCCTGTCCATGTCCTATCCATGCCCTGTCCATGCCCTGTCCATGCCCTGTCCATGTCCTGTCCATGCCCTGTCCATGCCCTGTCCATGCCCCTGTCCATGCCCCTGTCCATGCCCCTGTCCATGCCCCTGTCCATGTCCTGTCCATGCCCCTGTCCATGTCCTGTCCATGTCCTGTCCATGTCCTGTCCATGCCCTGTCCATGTCCTGTCCATGCCCTGTCCATGCCCTGTCCATGTCCTGTCCATGCCCTGTCCATGTCCTGTCCATGCCCTGTCCATGCCCTGTCCATGCCCCTGTCCATGCCCCTGTCCATGCCCCTGTCCATGTCCTGTCCATGCCCCTGTCCATGCCCTGTCCATGTCCTGTCCATGTCCTGTCCATGCCCTGTCCATGTCCTGTCCATGTCCTGTCCATGTCCTGTCCATGCCCTGTCCATGTCCTGTCCATGTCCTGTCCATGTCCTGTCCATGTCCTGTCCATGCCCCTGTCCATGTCCTGTCCATGTCCTGTCCATGTCCTGTCCATGCCCTGTCCATGTCCTGTCCATGCCCTGTCCATGTCCTGTCCATGCCCCTGTCCATGTCCTGTCCATGTCCTGTCCATGTCCTGTCCATGCCCTGTCCATGCCCTGTCCATGCCCTGTCCATGCCCCTGATGACGAATTGAGCCTGTTCTGAGGGGGGGAAAGGGTGTACCTCAATATGAGGAAGGTGCCTAGTGTTCCTAGTGTTCCTAGTGTTCCTAGTGTTTGGTATATTCAGTGTATATAAAACTAGATCATATGAAACATACAACGTCACTCCAGCACTGTGAGATTGTATTTAAATGAAAAGCTTATCATAGATTAAATATATTATTCATATCATTCTAAGTGTAGGGTGTGGTGTGTAAGACCGTGGGGGATAGAAGTGCCCCCTTAAAACCAGTTACGTTTCCAAGGTGATTTTAAACCGGTTACGTTTCCATAGTGATTTTAAACCAGTTACATTTCCATGGTGATTTTAAACCAGTTACGTTTCCATGGTGATTTTAACTTCTTATGGCTTGAATCCTGTTAACTGGATCGATATGACAACAGCCAGTGAAAGTGCAGGGCGTCAAATTCAAAACAACAGAAATTTCATAATTAAAATTCCTCAAACATAGAAGTATTTTACATCATTTTAAAGATGAACTTGTTGTTAATCCCACCACAGTGTCCGATTTCAAAAAAGGCGAAAGCACAACGTATGATTATGTTAGGTCACCGCCTAGTCACAGACAGCATTCAGCCATTTTCCAGGCAAAGACAGGAGTCACAAAAAGCAGAAATAGAGATAAAATGTATCATTAACCTTTGATGATCTTCATCAGATGACACTCATAGGACTTTGTTACACAATACATGTATGTTTTGTTCGATAAAGTTTATATTTATATACAAAAATCTGAGTTTACATTGGCGCGTTATGTTCAGTAGTTCCAAAACATCTGGTGATTTTGCAGAGAGCCACATCAATTTACAGAAATACTCATAATACACTTTAATAAAAGATACAACTATCATGCATGGAATTATAGCTACACTTCTCCTTAATGCAACCGCTGTGTCAGATTTTAAAAAAACTTTAGGGAAAAAGCACACCATGCAATAATCTGAGTACAGCGCTCAGACAACAAATCAAGCCATACAGATATCCGCCATGTTTGGAGTCAACAGAAGTCAGAAATAGCGTTATAAATGTTCACTTAACTTTGATGATCTTCATCAGAATGCACTCCCAGGAATCCCAGTTCCACAATAAATGTTTGATTTGTTCGGTAAAGTCCATCATTTATGTCCAAATACCTCCTTTTTTGTTAGCGCGTTTAGCCCAGTAATCCAAATGCTCAATGCGCATTGTAATATAAAAAGTTGTGTTCGTAGAAACATGTCAAACGATGTGTAGAATCTATCTTTTAACCTTTTGTGACTAGGGGGCAGTATTTTCATTTTTGGAAAAATAACGTTCCCGTAGTAAACGGGATATTTTATCAGGACAAGATGCTAGAATATGCATATAATTGACAGCTTAGGATAGAAAACACTCTAAAGTTTCCAAAACTGTAAAAATATTGTCTGCGAGTATAACAGAACTGATATTGCAGGCGAAAGCCTGAGAAAAATCCAATCCGGAAGTGCCTCATGTTTTGAAAGCTCTGTGTTCCAATACGTCCCCATTGAGCAGTGAATGTGCTATCAACCAGATTACTCTTTCTCCGTATTCCCCAAGGTGTCTACAGCATTGTGACGTAGTTTTACGCATTTATGTTGAAGAATACCCGTAAGCGGCTACATTGCGCAACTGGTCACCTGATGGCTCCCAGAGTGATTCTCGCGTAAAATACAGAGGTAGCCATTATTCCAATCGGTCCTACTGAAAAACCAATTGTCCCGGTGGATATATTATCGAATATATACTGGCTTAAGCAGGGGGATACGTCTGGCACTGCAGGATTTGAGTCCCTGGCGGCGTAGTGGGTTACTGATGGTAGGCTTTGTTACTTTGGTCCCAGCTCTCTGCAGGTCATTCACTAGGTCCCACCGTGTGGTTCTGGGATTTTTGCTCACCGTTCTTGTGATCATTTTGACCCCACGGGTTGAGATCTTGCGTGGAGCCCCAGATCGAGGGAAATTATCAGTGGTCTTGTATGTCTTCCATTTCCTAATAATTGCTCCCACAGTTGATTTCTTCAAACCAAGCTGCTTACCTATTGCAGATTCAGTCTTCCCAGCCTGGTGCAGGTCTACAATTTTGTTTCTGGTGTCCTTTGAAAGCTCTTTGGTCTTGGCCATAGTGGAGTTTGGAGTGTGACTGTTTGAGGTTGTGGACAGGTGTCTTTTATACTGATAACAAGTTCAAACAGGTGCCATTAATACAGGTAACGAGTGGAGGACAGAGGAGCCTCTTAAAGAAGAAGTTACAGGTCTGTGAGAGCCAGAAATCTTGCTTGTTTGCAGGTGACCAAATACTTATTTTCCACCATAATTTGCAAATAAATTAATAAAAAATCCTACAATGTGATTTTCTGGATTTTTTTGGGATACTTTTTGCCCCACTGTAATATCGACAGAAACATGACAAACGTTTTTATAATCAATCCTCAACGTGTTTTTCAAATATCTATTCGATAATATATCAAACGGGACAGTTGTCTTTTCACTAGGACCGGAGGAAAAATGACTACCTCTCTGTTTAGCGTAAAATCACACTGAGAGCCAACAACTGACCACTTACGCAATGTGGACGTTTACGCTCATTCTTCAAAATAAAGGCCTGAAACTACGTCTAAAGGCTGTAGACACCTTAGGAAGCCACAGAAAAAGGAATCTGGTTGATATCCCTTTCAATGTGCAATAGGGATGCATAGAAAGACAGGGGTTTCAAAATTAGAGTCACTTCCTGATTGGATTTTTTCTCAGGATTTCGCCTGCAATATCAGTTCTGTTATACTCACAGAAAATATTTTTACAGTTTTGGAAACTTTAGAGTGTTTTCTATCCTAAGCTGTCAGTTATATACATATTCTAGCATCTGGTCCTGAGAAATAGGCAGTTTACTTTGGGAACGTTATTTTTCCCAAAATAAAAATAGTGCCCCCTAGCTTCAAGATAAGGAACATTGATGGAATAGAAACCAGGTGTATATAATGAAGACAAAACAAAACGAAAATGAAACATGGATCGGTGGTGACTAGAAAGCTGGTGACGTCGCCCGAACAAGGAGAGGGACCAACTTCGGTGGAAGTCGTGACAAAAAGCTGGCTATTCAGTGGCGCCAGGCTAAAAGCTAGCTATTCAGTGGTGCCAGGCTAAAAGCTAGCTATTCAGTGGAGCCAGGCTAGAAGCTAGCTATTCAGTGGCGCCAGACTAAAAGCTAGCTATTCAGTGGCACCAGGCTAAAAGCTAGCTATTCAGTGGCGCCAGGCTAAAAGCTAGCTATTCAGTAGCGCCAGGCTAAAAGCTAACTATTCAGTGGCGCCAGGCTAAAAGCTAGCTATTCAGTGGTGCCAGGCTAAAAGCTAGCTATTCAGTGGAGCCAGGCTAAAAGCTAGCTATTCAGTGGAGCCAGGCTAAAAGCTAGCTATTCAGTGGCGCCAGGCTAAAAGCTAGCTATTCAGTGGCGCCAGGCTAAAAGCTAGCTATTCAGTGGAGCCAGGCTAAAAGCTAGCTATTCAGTGGCGCCAGACTAAAAGCTAGCTATTCAGTGGAGCCAGGCTAAAAGCTAGCTATTCAGTGGAGCCAGGCTAAAAGCTAGCTATTCAGTGGCGCCAGGCTAAAAGTTAGCTATTCAGTGGCGCCAGACTAAAAGCTAGCTATTCAGTGGCGCTAGGCTAAAAGCTAGCTATTCAGTGGCGCCAGGCTAAAAGCTAGCTATTCAGTGGTGCCAGGCTAAAAGCTAACTATTCAGTGGAGCCAGGCTAAAAGCTAGCTATTCAGTGGCGCCAGGCTAAAAGCTAGCTATTCAGTGGCGCAAGTGTGGCCACTTCAGGCTGAGGAGTAAATTTCACCCATCCTCCGTGTGCTCCGTGTGTGTCTGTCCATAATCTGGAGGACATAAAGACATCTCTTTCTGTTTTTCTGCTCCCCTGCCAACTCCACTAATTATTTAGTCTACCCCCCAACGCCCCTAAAACACACCCACCTTTTATGTGCCAGTTGACCAATTGGTTCTCGTTGTGTGTGATGGTCTTATCCAGACAGACAGACAGACAGACAGAACAGACAGACAGAACCTCTCCTCTATAAAGACAGATAGACAGACAGAACCTCTTCTCTCTTCATTTTCTGTCTCGTATAAAAGCCAGTTTAATTCTTTAACTGGGAGTTTTAGGGTGTTTGATTCCTCCCGTCCCCCTCTCCCCTCTCCTCCCCTCCTCCTCACCTCCTCTCCCCCTCTCCTCCTCTCCTTCCCTCCTTCCCCTCTCCTCCCCTCCTCCCCCTCTCCTCCTCTCCTCCCCTCTCTTCCCATCCTCCCCCTCTCCTCCTCTCCTCCTCTCCTCTCCTCCCCTCTCCTCCCCCTCTCCTCCTCCTCTCCTCCTCCCCTCCTCCCCCCTCCCCCTCTCCTCCTCCCTCCCCCTCTCCTCCTCCTCTCCTCCCCTCTCCTCCTCTCCTCTCCTCCCCCCTCCTCTCCTCCCTCTCTCCCCCTCTCCTCCTCTCCCCCTCTCCTCCCTCCTCCCCCTCTCCTCTCCTCCTCTCCCCCTCTCCTCCTCCCCTCCCCCCTCCTCCTCCTCTCCTCCCCTCTCCCCCTCTCCTCCTCCTCCTCCTCTCCCCTCTCCTCCTCCTCCTCCTCTCCCCCTCTCCTCTCCTCTCCTCCCCCTCTCCCCCTCTCCTCCTCTCCTCCTCTCCCCCTCTCCTCTCCTCTCCTCCTCCTCTCCTCCTCTCCTCCTCTCTCTGCTCGAGTGACTCTTCTCACCCTGTTGAACACACACACTGTGCCTTTGCTGAGCGTCTGTCTGTCATGGTGGTGTCTACAGACTGGTGTCAATAAACCTTTTCCAGCAGACACCTGTCCAATACACCCTGCCAATAACAGACTCTCTCTCTCTCTCTCTCTCTCTCTCTCTCTCTCTCTCTCTCTCTCTCTTTCTCTCTCTCTCTCTCTCACTCTCTCACTCTCTCACTCTCTCTACCTCTCTCTCTCTCTCTCTCTCTCTCTCTCTCTCTGTCTACCTATCTCTCTCTCTGTCTCTCTCTACCTCTCTCTCAATTCATTTCAATTAAATTCAAGGGCTTTATTGGCATGGGAAACATGTGTTAACGTTGCCAAAGCAAGTGAGGTAGATAATATATAAAGTGAATATATAAAGTGAAATAAACAATAAAAATTAACAGTAAACATTACACATACAGAAGTTTCAAAACAATAAAGACATTACAAATGTCATATTATATATATACAGTGTTTTAACAATGTACAAATGGTTAAAGGACACAAGATAAAATACATAAGCATAAATATGGGTTGTATTTACAATGGTGTTTGTTCTTCACTGGTTGCCCTTTTCTCGTGGCAGCAGGTCACACATCTTGCTGCTGTGATGCACACTGTGGTATTTCACCCAGTAGATATGGGAGTTTATCAAAATTGGATTTGTTTTCTAATTCTTTGTGGATTTGAGGGAAATATGTCTCTCTAATATGGTCATACATTGGGCAGGATGTCTCTCTCTCTCTCTCAATTGAATTAAATTTCAATTCAAGGGGCTTTATTGGCATGGGAAACATATGTTAACATTGCCAAAGCAAGTGAAGTAGATAATATACAAAAGTGAAATAAACAATAAAAATTAACAGTAAACATTACACATACAGAAGTTTCAAAAGAATAAAGACATTACAAATGTCATATTATATATATACAGTGTTGTAACAATGTACAAATGGTTAAAGGACACAAGGGAAAATAAATAAGCATAAATATGGGTTGTATTTACAATGGTGTTTGTTCTTCACTGGTTGCCCTTTTCTTGTGGCAACAGGTCACACATCTTGCTGCTGTGATGCACACTGTGGAATTTGATGTGAAGACTTACAGAAAACGTTTGACCTCTGTCATTGCCAACAAAGGGTATATAACAAAGTATTGAGATAAACTTTTGTTATTGACCAAATACTTATTTTCCACCATAATTTGCAAATAAATTCATTAAAAATCCTACAATGTGATTTTCTGGATTTTTTTTCTCATTTTGTCTGTCATAGTTGAAGTGTACCTATGATGAAAATTACAGGCCTCTCTCATCTTTTTAAGTCGGAGAACTTGCACAATTGGTGGCTGACTAAATACTTTCCCCCCTCCGACTGTATTTATATATCAGTGACCGGGAATCAAACCTGCAACCATCTCTGTGACTCCAGACCATGTGAGCCAACGTGAGTTCAAGTCCCAGTCGTACTACTACAGAAAACACACTGTTTAAAGTCCATCTGTTATTAATTACAACTATAAAAGATACAACATTTTCAGTTACGATCAATTCTATTTCCCTGTGAAATGTGATCTTCTTCCCTTTTTAAAAAAAGACAAACATTATTATTTGTCTTATTTGAGAGTCCGTTTGCATTTAGCTGCACGGCCTAATAGTCTGTTGTTAGTCAGAGGAGGATGGTGACAGGCAGGGAGCTGTGTGTCTCAGAGGACTAATAGTCTGTTGTTAGTCAGAGGAGGATGGTGACAGACAGGGAGCTGTGTGTCTCAGAGGAGGATGGTGACAGACAGGGAGCTGTGTGTCTCAGAGGACTAATAGTCTGTTGTTAGTCAGAGGAGCATGGTGACAGGCAGGGAGCTGTGTGTCTCAGAGGAGGATGGTGACAGACAGGGAGCTGTGTGTCTCAGAGGACTAATAGTCTGTTGTTAGTCAGAGGAGGATGGTGACAGACAGGGAGCTGTGTGTCTCAGAGGAGGATGGTGACAGGCAGGGAGCTGTGTGTCTCAGAGGACTAATAGTCTGTTGTTAGTCAGAGGAGGATGGTGACAGACAGGGAGCTGTGTGTCTCAGAGGAGGATGGTGACAGACAGGGAGCTGTGTGTCTCAGAGGACTAATAGTCTGTTGTTAGTCAGAGGAGCATGGTGACAGGCAGGGAGCTGTGTGTCTCAGAGGAGGATGGTGACAGACAGGGAGCTGTGTGTCTCAGAGGACTAATAGTCTGTTGTTAGTCAGAGGAGGATGGTGACAGACAGGGAGCTGTGTGTCTCAGAGGAGGATGGTGACAGGCAGGGAGCTGTGTGTCTCAGAGGACTAATAGTCTGTTGTTAGTCAGAGGAGGATGGTGACAGACAGGGAGCTGTGTGTCTCAGAGGAGGATGGTGACAGACAGGGAGCTGTGTGTCTCAGAGGACTAATAGTCTGTTGTTAGTCAGAGGAGGATGGTGACAGACAGGGAGCTGTGTGTCTCAGAGGAGGATGGTGACAGACAGGGAGCTGTGTGTCTCAGAGGACTAATAGTCTGTTGTTAGTCAGAGGAGGATGGTGACAGACAGGGAGCTGTGTGTCTCAGAGGAGGATGGTGACAGACAGGGAGCTGTGTGTCTCAGAGGACTAATAGTCTGTTGTTAGTCAGAGGACTGGATGGTGACAGACAGGGAGCTGTGTGTCTCAGAGGAGGATGGTGACAGGCAGGGAGCTGTGTGTCTCAGAGGCCTAATAGTCTGTTGTTAGTCAGAGGAGGATGGTGACAGACAGGGAGCTGTGTGTCTCAGAGGAGGATGGTGACAGACAGGGAGCTGTGTGTCTCAGAGGACTAATAGTCTGTTGTTAGTCAGAGGAGGATGGTGACAGACAGGGAGCTGTGTGTCTCAGAGGAGGATGGTGACAGACAGGGAGCTGTGTGTCTCAGAGGACTAATAGTCTGTTGTTAGTCAGAGGACTGGATGGTGACAGACAGGGAGCTGTGTGTCTCAGAGGAGGATGGTGACAGACAGGGAGCTGTGTGTCTTGGAGGACTAATAGTCTGTTGTTAGTCAGAGGAGGATGGTGACAGACAGGGAGCTGTGTGTCTCAGAGGAGGATGGTGACAGACAGGGAGCTGTGTGTCTCAGAGGACTAATAGTCTGTTGTTAGTCAGAGGAGGATGGTGACAGACAGGGAGCTGTGTGTCTCAGAGGAGGATGGTGACAGGCAGGGAGCTGTGTGTCTCAGAGGAGGATGGTGACAGACAGGGAGCTGTGTGTCTCAGAGGACTAATAGTCTGTTGTTAGTCAGAGGAGGATGGTGACAGACAGGGAGCTGTGTGTCTCAGAGGAGGATGGTGACAGACAGGGAGCTGTGTGTCTCAGAGGAGGATGGTGACAGACAGGGAGCTGTGTGTCTCAGAGGACTAATAGTCTGTTGTTAGTCAGAGGAGGATGGTGACAGACAGGGAGCTGTGTGTCTCAGAGGAGGATGGTGACAGACATGGAGCTGTGTGTCTCAGAGGACTAATAGTCTGTTGTTAGTCAGAGGAGGATGGTGACAGACAGGGAGCTGTGTGTCTCAGAGGAGGATGGTGACAGACAGGGAGCTGTGTGTCTCAGAGGACTAATAGTCTGTTGTTAGTCAGAGGACTGGATGGTGACAGACAGGGAGCTGTGTGTCTCAGAGGAGGATGGTGACAGACAGGGAGCTGTGTGTCTTGGAGGACTAATAGTCTGTTGTTAGTCAGAGGAGGATGGTGACAGACAGGGAGCTGTGTGTCTCAGAGGAGGATGGTGACAGACAGGGAGCTGTGTGTCTCAGAGGACTAATAGTCTGTTGTTAGTCAGAGGAGGATGGTGACAGACAGGGAGCTGTGTGTCTCAGAGGAGGATGGTGACAGGCAGGAGCTGTGTGTCTCAGAGGAGGATGGTGACAGACAGGGAGCTGTGTGTCTCAGAGGACTAATAGTCTGTTGTTAGTCAGAGGAGGATGGTGACAGACAGGGAGCTGTGTGTCTCAGAGGAGGATGGTGACAGGCAGGGAGCTGTGTGTCTCAGAGGAGGATGGTGACAGACAGGGAGCTGTGTGTCTCAGAGGACTAATAGTCTGTTGTTAGTCAGAGGAGGATGGTGACAGACAGGGAGCTGTGTGTCTCAGAGGAGGATGGTGACAGACAGGGAGCTGTGTGTCTCAGAGGAGGATGGTGACAGACAGGGAGCTGTGTGTCTCAGAGGACTAATAGTCTGTTGTTAGTCAGAGGAGGATGGTGACAGACAGGGAGCTGTGTGTCTCAGAGGACTACTAGTCTGTTGTTAGTCAGAGGAGGATGGTGACAGACAGGGAGCTGTGTGTCTCAGAGGACTGGATGGTGACAGACAGGAGCTGTGTG
>NW_027038855.1:32500-40219 GCF_034236695.1 Oncorhynchus nerka
AGGTGGTAGGGGGTGGTAGGGTTAGGGGAGGGTGGTAGGGTTAGAGGAGGGGTGGTAGGGTTAGGGGAGGGGGTAGGGTTAGAGGAGGGGGGTAGGGTTAGAGGAGGGGGGTAGGGTTAGAGGGTGGTAGGGTTAGAGGTGGTAGGGTTAGAGGAGGGTGGTAGGGTTAGAGGAGGGGTGGTAGGGTTAGAGGAGGGGTGGTAGGGTTAGGAGGTGGTAGGGTTAGGGATGGGTGGTAGGGTTAGGGAGGGGTGGTAGGGTTAGGGGTGGTAGGGTTAGAGGAGGGGTGGTGGGGTTATGGGTGGTAGGGTTAGGGGAGGGTGGTAGGGTTAGGGAGGTGGTAGTGGTAGGGTTAGGGGGAGGGGTGGTAGGGTTAGAGGAGGGGTGGTAGGGTTAGAGGGTGGTAGGGTTAGAGGAGGGGTGGTAGGGTTAGGGGTGGTAGGGTTAGAGGAGGGTGGTAGGGTTAGAGGAGGAGTGGTAGGGTTAGGGGGTGAAGAGGGTTAGGGTTAGGGTGGTAGGGTTAGAGGAGGAGTGGTAGGGTTAGGGAGTAGGGTTAGGGTTAGAGGAGGGGTGGTAGGGTTAGGAGGGTGGTAGGGTTAGGGTGGTAGGGTTAGGGGTGGTAGGGTTAGGGAGGAGTGGTAGGGTTAGGGTGGTAGGGTTAGGGAGGGGTGGTAGGGTTAGGTGGTAGGGTTAGGGGGTGGTAGGGTTAGGGGTGGTAGGGTTAGAGGAGGAGTGGTAGGGTTAGAGGAGGAGTGGTAGGGTTAGAGGAGGAGTGGTAGGGTTAGAGGAGGAGTGGTAGGGTTAGAGGAGGAGTGGTAGGGTTAGAGGAGGGTGGTAGGGTTAGCGGAGGGTGGTAGGGTTAGGGGAGGAGTGGTAGGGTTAGGGGTGGTAGGGTTAGGGGTGGAGGGTTAGGGGGTGGAAGGGTTAGGGAGGAGTGGTAGGGTTAGGGGGTGGTAGGGTTAGGGGTGGTAGGGTTAGGGGAGTAGGGTTAGGGTGGTAGGGTTAGCGGAGGGGTGGGAGGTTAGGGTGGTAGGGTTAGGGGTGGTAGGGTTAGGGGGAGGAGTGGTAGGGTTAGGGTGGTAGGGTTAGGGGAGGGTGGTAGGGTTAGGGGAGGGGTGGTAGGGTTAGGGGTGGTAGGGTTAGCGGAGGGGTGGGAGGGTTAGGGGTGGTAGGGTTAGCAGAGGGGTGGTAGGGTTAGGGGAGGAGTGGTAGGGTTAGGGGTGGTAGGGTTAGGGGTGGTAGGGTTAGGGGAGGGGGAGGGGGAGTGGTAGGGTTAGGGGTGGTAGGGTTAGAGGGTGGTAGGGTTAGGGGAGGGTGGAGGTTAGGGGTGGTAGGGTTAGAGGAGGGGTGGTAGGGTTAGTAGGGAGCAGAGTGGTAGGGTTAGAGGAGGGTGGTTAGGGGTAGTAGGGTTAGGGGTGGTAGGGTTAGGGAGGTGTGGTAGGGTTAGGAGGAGTGGTAGGGTTAGGGAGGAGTGGTAGGGTTAGGGAGGGGTGGTAGGGTTAGGGGAGGTAGGGGGGTGGTAGGGTTAGGGAGGGTGGTAGGGTTAGAGGAGGGGTGGTAGGGTTAGGGAGGTGGTAGGGTTAGGGTTAGGGGGTGGTAGGGTTAGGGAGGAGTGGTAGGGTTAGGGGTGGTAGGGTTAGGGGAGGGGTGGTAGGGTTAGGGGTGGTAGGGTTAGCAGGGGTGGTAGGGTTAGGGAGGAGTAGGGTGGTAGGGTTAGGGGGGTGGTAGGGTTAGCGGAGGGGTGGTAGGGTTAGGGGTGGTAGGGTTAGGAGGGTGGTAGGGTTAGGGGGAGGGGTGGTAGGGTTAGGGGTGGTAGGGTTAGGGGGGTGGTAGGGTTAGGGGGTGGTAGGGTTAGGGGTGGTAGGGTTAGGGAGGGGTGGTAGGGTTAGGGTGGTAGGGTTAGGGGAGGGTGGTAGGGTTAGGGGAGGGTGGTAGGGTTAGGGGGTAGGGTGGTAGGGTTAGGGGTGGTAGGGTTAGGAGAGGGTGGTAGGGTTAGGGGTGGAGGGTTAGGGGGTGGTAGGGTTAGGGATGGGTGGTAGGGTTAGGGGTGGTAGGGTTAGAGGGGTGGGAGGGGAGGGTGGTGGGAGAGGGTTAGGGTGGTAGGGTTAGGGAGGAGGGGTGGTAGGGTTAGGGGTGGTAGGGTTAGGGGGGGTGGTAGGGTTAGGGGAGGGTGGTAGGGTTAGGGGTGGTAGGGTTAGGGGTGGTAGGGTTAGGGAGGAGGTGGTAGGGTTAGGGGTGGTAGGGTTAGGGGGTGGTAGGGTTAGGGAGGGTGGTAGGGTTAGGGGGAGGGTTAGGGTTAGGGTTAGGGGGTGGTAGGGTTAGAGGAGGAGGGTTAGGGTGGTAGCAGGAGGGTGGTAGGGTTAGAGGAGGGAGTGGTAGGGTTAGGGGGGGTGGTAGGTTAGGGTTAGAGGGTGGTAGGGTTAGGGAGGGTGGTAGGGTTAGGGGGGTAGGGTTAGGAGGTGGTAGGGTTAGAGGAGGAGTGGTAGGGTTAGGGAGGGGTAGGGTTAGGGGAGGGTGGTAGGGTTAGGGGTGGTAGGGTTAGGGGTGGTAGGGTTAGGAGGGGTGGTAGGGTTAGGGAGGAGGTGGTAGGGTTAGGGGTGGTAGGGTTAGGGGTGGTAGGGTTAGGGGAGGGTGGTAGGGTTAGGGGTGGTAGGGTTAGGGGTGGTAGGGTTAGGGGAGGTGGTAGGGTTAGGGGGGTGGTAGGGTTAGAGGAGTGGTTAGGGAGGGGTGGTAGGGTTAGGGGGTGGTAGGGTTAGAGGGGTGTTAGGGTTAGAGGGATAGGGGTAGGGTTAGAGGGGGTGATAGGGTTAGGGTGGTAGGGTTAGGGGGTGGTAGGGTTAGGGGAGGGTGGTAGGGTTAGGGAGGGGTGGTAGGGTTAGGGGAGGGGTGGTAGGGTTAGAGGTGGAGGGGTGGTAGGGTTAGGGGAGGGGTGGTAGGGTTAGGGGTGATAGGGTTAGGGGAGGGTGGTAGGTTAGGGAGGTGGTAGGGTTAGGGGTGGTAGGGTTAGGGAGGTGGAGGGTTAGGAGGAGTGGTAGGGTTAGGGGTGGTAGGGTTAGCGGAGGGTGGGAGGGTTAGGGGTGGTAGGGTTAGGTGGAGGGAGGGGAGTGGTAGGGTCAGGGTGGAGGGTTAGAGGGGGTGGTAGGGTTAGGGAGGGTAGGGTAGGGGGGGTGGTAGGGTTAGGCAGAGGGGTGGTAGGGTTAGAGGGTGGTAGGGTTGGTGGTGGTAGGGTTAGGGGAGGGGTGGTAGGGTTAGGGGTGGTAGGGTTAGGGGTGGTAGGGTTAGGGGAGGGGTGGTAGGGTTAGAGGGGTGGTAGGGTTAGGGGTGGTAGGGTTAGGGTAGGGTGGTAGGGTTAGGAGAGGGGTGGTAGGGTTAGGGGTGGTAGGGTTAGGGGAGGGGTGGTAGGGTTAGGGGAGGGGTGGTAGGGTTAGGGGTGGTAGGGTTAGGGAGGGGTGGTAGGTTAGGGGTGGTAGGGTTAGCAGAGGGGTGGTTAGGGGTGATAGGGTTAGGGGAGGGTGGTAGGGTTAGGGGTGGTAGGGTTAGGGGTGGTAGGGTTAGGGGAGGGGTGGTAGGGTTAGGAGAGGGGTGGTAGGGTTAGGGGTGGTAGGGTTAGGGTTAGGGGTGGTAGGGTTAGGGGAGGTGGTAGGGTTAGGGTGGGTAGGTTAGGGTGGTAGGGTTAGGGAGGGGGGAGGGTTAGGGGTGGTAGGGTTGTGGGAGGGTGGTAGGGTTAGGGGTGGTAGGGTTAGCAGAGGGGTGGTAGGGTTAGGGGAGGAGTGGTAGGGTTAGGGGTGGTAGGGTTAGGAGTGGTAGGGTTGGAGGTAGGGTTAGGGGGTAGGGTTAGGGGTGGTAGGGTTAGCAGAGGGGGTGGTAGGGTTAGGGGAGGGGTGGTAGGGTTAGGGGGTGGAGGGGTTAGGGGTGGTAGGGTTAGGGGAGGAGTGGTAGGGTTAGGAGGGGTGGTAGGGTTAGGGGGTGGTAGGGTTAGGGGAGGTGGTAGGGTTAGGGAGAGGAGGGTGGTAGGTTAGGGAGGGGTGGTAGGGTTAGCGGAGGGGTGGGAGGGTTAGGGGTGGTAGGGTTAGGGGAGGGTGGTAGGTTAGGGGAGGTGGTAGGGTTAGGGGTGGTAGGGGTTAGGGGTGGTAGGGTTAAATTAGGTGTGGTAGGGTTAGGAGGTAAGGTTAGGGAGGGTTAGGGGAGGTAGGGTTAGGTGGTAGGGTGGTAGGGTTAGGAGAGGGGTGGGTAGGGTTAGGGAGGGTGGTAGGGTTAGCGAGGGTGGTAGGGTTAGGGAGGAGTTAGTAGGGTTAGGGGTAGGTTAGGGAGGGTGGTAGGTTAGGAGCCAAGGTTAAAAGGAAAGAGTTAGTGGTAGGTTAGGGAGGGTGGTAGGGTTAGGAGATTGGAGGGTTAGGGGTTAAGGGTGGTAGGGTTAGGAGGAGACAGTAGGGTTAGGGGTGGTAGGAGTTAGGGAGAGCAGAGGAGGGGTGGTAGGGTTAGGGTGGTAGGGTTAGGGGGGATGGTGGTAGGGTTAGGGAGGGTGGTAGGGTTAGGTGGTAGGTTAGGGAGGTTAGGGGGAGGGGTTAGAGAGGTGGTAGGGTTAGCGGAGGGTGGGAGGGTTATAGAGGTGTAGGTTTAGGGTGGTAGGGTTTAGGTGGAGGTTGGTAGAGGTTAGGAGTGATGGTAGGGTTAGGGGTGGTAGGGTTGGGGAGGGTAGGGTTAGGGGTGGTAGGGTTGGTGGTGGTAGGGTTAGGGGGAGGTGGTAGGGTTAGGGTAGGGGTTAGAGGTGGGAGGGTTAGGAGTGGTAGGGTTAGGTAGGGTTAGGGGAGGTAGTAGGTTAGGGAGGGGTGGTAGGGTTAGGTGGTAGGAGTTTAGGGAGGGGTGGTAGGGTCAGGAGGGTGGTAGGTTAGGGGTGGTAGGGTTAGGTGATAGGTTAGGGAGGTAGGGTTAGTAGTAGGGTTAGGGTGGTTAGGGGTAGTAAGGGAGGGGTGGTAGGTAAGAGTTAGGAGTGGTAGGGTTAGGGTGGTAGGGTTAGGGAAGGGTAGGGTTAGAGTTAGAATTAGGGTTAGCAGGGTGATAGGGTTAGGGGAGGAAGGGGTGGTAAGGTTAGGTGGTAGGGTTAGGGTAGTAGGGTTAGGGAGGTGGTAGGGTTAGAGGAGTGGTAGGGTTAGGGTGGTAGGTTAGGGGAGTGGTGGTTAGGGTTAGGGGGGTAGGGTTGGTGGTAGAAAATAGGGTTAGAGGAGTAGGTTAGGGTGGTAAGGTTAGGGGTGGTAGGGTTTAGAGAAGGAGGGTAAAGGGTTAGGGGAGGTATGTAGTTAGGGAGGTGGTAGGGTTGGGATGGGTGGAGGGGTGGTAGAGTTAGGGAGGGTGGTAGGGATTAGGGGGGGGAGGGTTAGGGGTAGAGTAAAGGTTAAGGTGGTAAGGTTAGGGAGGTGGTAGGTTAGCGGAGGGGTGGGAGGGAGAGGAGGAGTAGGGTTAGGGGTGGTAGGGTTACAGAGGTGAGAGTTAGAGGAGGGGTGGTAGGGTTATGGAGGGGTGGAAAATTATGAGGAGTGAGTGGTAGGTTTAGGGTGGTAGGTTAGCAGAGGGGTGGTAAAATTAAAGGAAAAGTGTGGTGGTAAAATTAAAATAGTAAAATTAGGTGGTAGGGGTTAAAGAGGGTGAGGTTAGGCAAATTAAAGAAAAAGGGTTAAAATTAGAAAGGTAAATGAGGGGTGAAAATTAAAGGAAAGGTAAAGGGGGTTAGCAGAGTGTCAGTAGGAATTAGGGAGGTAGGGTTGTCAGGTGGGAGGATTGAGGTGGTAGGGTTATGAAGGTGGTAGGGTTAGGAGAGGGTGGTAGGGTTAGGGTGGTAAGGGTTAAGAGGTGGTGGAGGTTAGGGATTGGTGGCGGGTTGGAGAGAGGGGCAGGTTAGGGAGTGGCAGGTTAGGAAGGTAGGGTTAGGGAGGTGGTAGGGTTAGGAGAGGGGTGGTAAGGGGTTAGGGAAGGTGGGAGGGTTAGGGAAGGCAGGTTAGGAGGCAGAAAGGTAGTAGGGGTTAGCGGAGGTGGGAGATTAGGGGCAGAGGGGCTAGCAGGGTTAGGGTTAGGGTGGTAGGGTTAGGGGTGGTAGGGTTAGGGGGAGTATGGTAGGGAGTTGAGTGGTAGTAGGTTAGAGGGAAATCAGTGGTAAGGTTAGGTGGTATAAATAGGAGAGGTGGTAGGGTTAGTGTAGGTAGGGGTTAGGAGGCAGGGTTAGGGTGGTAGGGTTAGCTGGAGGTTGGTAGGGGTTAGGGGAGGAGGAGGGGTTAGGTGGTAGGTTTAGGAGAGGTGTTAGGGTTAGAGGAGGGACATAGTAGGTAAGAGGAGGGATGGTAGGGTTGAAGTGGAGGGGTGGTAGAGTTAGGGGGAGGGGTGGTAGGTTAGGATGGTAGATTAAAGGGTAGGGTTAGGGAGGGGTGGTAGGGTTAGAGGAGGTAGTAGGGTTAGGAGATTAGTGGTCAGAAAAGGTAGGGTTAGGGGTGGTAAGGTGAGGGGTGGGAGGGTTAGGGAGGTGGTAGGAGTTAGGGGAGAAGAAGTAGGGTGAGGGGTTAGAGGATTAGAAAGTGGTAGGGTTAGGGGGTGGTAGGGGTTAGCAGAGGGGTGAGGGGTTAGGGAGGGTAGTAGGGTTGAAGATTAAAGGGGTGGTTAGGGTTAGAGAGGAGTGGTAGGGTTAGTGGTAGGGTTAGCAGAGTAAGATTAGAAGTGGTAGAGTTAGGGGAGAAAGTGAGTAGGTTAAGTAAGTGTAGGAGTTAGGGAGAGGTGAGTAGGGTTAGGGTGATAGAGTTCAGGAGAAATTGGTAGGGTTAAGGTGGTAGATGAGAGATGTTGAGAGATGTTGAGAGGAAGAGCAACGGCACCATGTACACCCCTCCCCAAACTTCACCCCAACTGGGAACGTGTCTTGATACATACTGGAGAAAAAATCAGCCCACTGAGACACACAGGTGAGATCAACCACTCCTCTGTCTCACTTCTTTCTCTCCTCCTCTTCTCTTCCTTCCCTCTCTTCTTCCTCTTTTCTTCTCTCTCTCTTCTTCCTCTCTCCTCTCTCTTTCTCTTCTTCTCTCTCTCTTCTCTCTCTCTTCTTCTCCTTCCTCTCTTCCCTCTTCTTTTCTCTCTTCTTCTTCCTACCCTCTCTTTCCTTCCTCTCCCTCTCTTTCTTCTCCTACTTCCCTCTCTCCTTCTTTTTCTTCTTCTATCATCTCTTTCCTCTCTCCTTCCCTCTTCTTCCCTCTCTCCTCTTCTTCTTCTCTTTCTCTCTTTCCTCTCTCCCTTCTTCTCTCTCTCTATCTCCTTCTTCTTCTCTCTCTCTCCTCCCTCTCTCCTTCCCTCTTTCCTTCCCTCTCCCCTTCTTCTTCTCTCTCTCTCTCCTTCTTTCTCTCTCTCCTATCATCTCCTACCCTCTCTCCTTGTTCTTCTCTCTCTCCTGCCCTCTCTGCCTTCCCTCTCTCTCCTTCTTATTCTCTCTCTCTTTCTCTCTCTCTCTCTCTCTCTCTCCTACCATCTCCTACCCTCTCTCCTGCCCTCTCTCCTACCATCTCTCCTTCTTATTTCCTCTCTCCTACCTTTTCTTTCTTCTCTCTCTCTCTCTCCTTCCCTCTCTCCTTCCTCTTTCTTTTCTCTCTCTACTATCTTCTACCCTCTTCTTCCTACCCTCTCTCTCTTCCCCCTCTCCTTTCTATTCTCTCTCTCTCTCGCTCTCCTAACCCTATTCTTCCT
>NW_027038856.1:0-40268 GCF_034236695.1 Oncorhynchus nerka
GCTAGATATCTACTGACTTTACACTCCATCGGTATTTAGCCGTGCTAGTATATCTAGGTTGCGTTATGTCTCGCTTTCATAAACATTTGCTTGTGTTATAGCAAGCTAACCAGTGAGTGACAGCCGGAGCAAGCTTTCTGCATCCTCAGAACGGGAGAAGCCCTTGCTATCCGGTGCATTTGGTAGCTTGCTTGATAAATAATTTCAATAATGCTGCACCGTTGTTTTCGATGTAATACATTGATTTGGGTATTGCGTGATTTGTTGACTGTTATAGTTTTCTGCTTGGGTGGTAATGTTGGATTGAGAATTTGACACATTTTGCCAAGATATATGCCAGTAGTACAGTATCTTCCCACTCAAATCACATTTTATTTGTCACGTTCCGATTACAACTGGTGTAGACTTAACCATGAAATGCTTGCTTACGAGTCCTTCCCAACGATGCAGTTTAATAATAAAATGGTAACTAGGAATAACATACACCAGAATGGAGCTACGGTATATACAGGGAGTACCAGATCAATGGAGGTAGGATGTATTTTTGGTAGATATGTACATGAAGGCAGTGGGTATTGACTAGGCATCAGGATGGGTAGTAAGAGTAAAATAAAGAACAGACTAGAAGGAGGAAAAGTGTGTGTGTGTGTGTGAGGCCTTTGTGATGGTTTGTGTGTGTAAGGTAGTCAGGCAGATAGCCAACTAATGGTAACAAGCTATGTAGCAATCTTATGGTTTGGGGTAGAAGCTGTCTCTGAGCCTGTTGGCCGAGAGCCATACTCTGGTACCATTTGCCTAACGGTAGCAGAGTGAACAGTTTATGGCTTGGGTGGCTGAGTCATAGGCAATCGGGCATTCCTCTGACACTGTCTGATATAGTGGTCCGGGATGGCAAGAAGCTCAGCCCCAGTGATGTATGGGCTGTCTGCACCACCTCTAGCGCTTTGAGGTCAAGTGTGCATTTGCCATACAGTGCTGATGCAGCCAGTCAAGATTCTCTCTCGCTGGTGCCGCTGTAGAAGCATCCAAGGGCCCATGCCAAAACTTTTCAGCCCGAGGGGGAAGTGAGCTGCCTTGCCCTCTTCATAACTGTCCTTCCTTAAGTCCTTAGTGATGGGACGCCAAGGAACTTGACGCCTCAACTCCATTCTACAACAGCCCTCGCTGATGGCATGCTCTCCCTCTTCTCCTATAGTGCACGATCATCGCCTTGGTCTTATTGAGGTTGTTGTCTTTATAATTCACACTGCTAAGTCGCTGACCTCCTTCTTATAGGTTGACTTGTCGGTGATCAGACCTACCACCGTGTTGTCGGCAAACTTGTTGTTGAGTCGTGCATGTTACGCAGTCTTGCATAAACAGGAGACCACTAAGCACAAACCCCAGAGGGGCCCCCCGTGTTGAGGGTCAACGGCAGAGGTGTTGTTGCTAGGGCTGTGACGATTATGGAATTTTGGGTAACGAGTAACTGTTATACAAATTTAATCTGTCAATTAGAGGTCGGCCACATTATGACTTTTCAATACCGGGATTATTGAGGGCCAGAAAAAGGGCGATACCGATTAATTGGCCTTTTTTTCTAATAATAATGACAATTACAACAATACTGAATGAACACTTATTTAACTTAAATATCAATAAAATCAATTTAGCCTCAAATAAATAATGAAACCTGTTCAATTTGGTTTAAATAATGCAAAAAAACAAAGTGTTGAGAAGTAAAAGTGCAATATGTGCCATGTAAAAGCTAATCGTTTAAATCCTTGGAGCATGAGAAATATGAAAGTTGGTGGTTCCTTTTAACATGAGACTTCAATATTCCAAGGTAAGAGTTTGTAGGTTGTAGTTAATATAGTATTTATAGGACTATTTCTCTTACCATTTGTATTTCATATACCTTTGACTATTGGATGTTCTTATAGGCACTTTTAGTATTGCCAGTGTAACAGTATAGCCTGGCCCCTCTCCTTGCCCCTACCTGGGCTCACAACGACAACAGCCACCCTCGAAGCAGCGGTACCCATGCAGAGCAAGGGGGAACAACCACTCCAAGTCTCAGAGCGAGTGACGTTTGAAACGCTATTAGCACGCAGACCCGCCAACTAGCTAGCCATTTCACATTGGTTACACCAGCCATTAGGCTGATAGGTTGGAAGTCATAAACAGTGCTGTGCTTGCGAAGAGTTGGGCAAAACGCACAAAAGTGCTGTTTGAATGAATGCTTATGAGCCTGCTGCTGCCTACCATCGCCTAGTCAGACTGCTCTATAAAATATCAAATCATAGACTTAATTATGTACGCCGTTGGCTGGCCCTCGCTTCATACTGTTGCCAAACCCACTGGCTCCAGGTCATCTACAAGACCCCTGCTTAGGTAAAGTCCCCCTTATCTCAGCTCGCTGGTCACCATAGCATCACCCACCTGTAGCCCGTGCCCAGCAGGTATATCTCTCTAGTCACCCCCAAAACCACTTCTCCTTTCTTTCACGCCTCTCCTTCCAGTTCTCTGCTGCCAATGACTGGAACGAACTACAAAAATCTCTGAAACTGGAAACACTTATCTCCCTCACTAGCTTTAAGCACCAACTGTCAGAGCAGCTCACAGATTATTGCACCTGTACATAGTCCACCCATAATTTAGCCAAAACAACTACCCTTTCCCTACTGTATTAATTTAATTTATTTATTTTGCTCCTTTGCAGACGATTATTTTTTATTTATACTTTGTACATTCTTCCACTGCAAATCTACCATTCCAGTGTTTTACTTGCTATATTGTATTTACTTTGCCACCATGGCCTTTTTTTGCCTTTTTTTTACCTCCTTTATCTCACCTCATTTGCTCACATCGTATATAGACTTGTTTATACTGTATTGTTGACTGTATGTTTGTTTTATTCCATGTGTGTAACTGTGTTGTTGTATGCTTCTAACTGCTTTGCTTTATCTTGGCCAGGTCGCACTGTAAATGAGAACTTGTTCTCAACTTGCCTACCTGGTTAAATAAAGGTGAAATAAATAAATAAAAAATATAACATAATAACACACAGAAATACGAGCCTTTGGTCATTAATATGGTTTAATCCAGAAACTATCATTTTGAAAACAAAACGTTATTATTTCAGTGAAATACGGGTGGCATTCCTAAGTCAAAATATTCTGTTACATTTGTACAACCTTCAATGTTATGTCATAATTACGTAAAATTCTGGCAAATTAGTTCTCAATGAGCCAGGCCGCTCCAAACTGTTGCATATACCCTGACTTCAAGCGTGCAATGAACGCAAGAGAAGGACACAATTTCCTGGTTAATATGGCTTGCTAACTCTGGATTTTTTTAGCTAAATATGCAGGTTTAAAAATACATACTTCTGTGTATTGATTTTAAGTGCATTGGTGTTTATGGTTAAGTACAGTCGTGCAACTATTGTGCTTTTTTCGCAAATGCACTTTTGTTAAATCATCCCCAGCGTTGCATCGATTATATGCAACGAGGAGACACTAGATAAACTAGTAATATCATCAACCATGTGTAGTTATAACTAGTGATTACGATTTATAGATTTTTATAATATACATTTAATGCTAGCTAGCAACTACTGCATTCGTGCAGGCTCCTCTGGAGTGCAAAATGAGAGGCAGGTGGTTAGAGCTGGGACTAGTTAACCGTAAGGTTGCAAGATTGAATCCCAGAGCTGACAAGGTAAAAATCTGTCGTTTCTGCCCTGAACAAGGCAGTTAACCCACTTCCTAGGCCGTCATTGAAAATAAGAATGTGTTCTTGGGCCTCCGGTGGCGCAGTGGGTTAAGGGCGCTGTACTGCAGCGCCAGCTGTGCCATCAGAGTCCCTGGGTTCGTGCTCCAGGCTCTGACGGAATCGGTCCGCACCAGGAGGTCCGTGGGGCGACGCACAATTGGCCTAGAAGGCCGCCTGGGTTAGGAGGGCTCATCGCGCACCAGCGACTCCTGTGGCGGGCTGGGCGAATGTGCGCTAGCCAAGGTGGCCAGGTGCACGGTGTTTCCTCCCGCGCATTGGTGCGGCTGGCTTCCTGGCTGGATGCGCACCGTGTTAAGAAGCAGTGCGGCTTGGTTGGGTTGTGTATCGGAGGACGATGACTTTCAACCTTCGCCTCCTCCCGAGCCCGTGACGTGGAGTTGTAGCGATGAGACAAGATAGTAGCTACTACAACAATCGGATACCACGAAATTGGGGAGAAAAAAGGGGTAAAATAAATAAATAAGAATGTGTTCTTAATTGACTTGCCTAGTTAAATAAAGGTGTGCCGCTCTGCTCGTAAAATGATTACCAATTTTACCCAGTTCATGTAAAAACTTAACTGCTATTGGGTTAACTTTATCTGTTTGAATATAAAGTTGAATTCCCCCTTCTCCTAAAAATGAATGTACATGGTTATTGTCCATAATTGTCAGTTACACGATTATCTGATAATTGAGCCAGCCTTCGTTGTTGCATAACCTCACCACCTGGGGCTGGCAAGTCAGGAAGTCCAGGATCCAGTTGCAGAGGGAGGGGTACGGTCCCTATCTTGGTGATGAACACTAAGCTGTAGTCCATGAATGGCATTCTCACTTATTTCCCCACCTCGGTGTGGCTGAATGTTATACACGGAAGACACATTTCAATCAGTACTGTCCAACTCAACTGACAACCTTATTAAAGGATTTGAATAATCCCATTATATGTGCTACTACAACCCAGAGGTCTTTGGTATTGTTGAGCTAAAGGCAGCTTCTATTGCCATGTCTGCCTCCTTTGGTTATGTGGAATGTATTTCCTGTTTGGGTTGCTTTGGGAGAGAGGGGGGAAAAGTATGACCTTCTGCCTAAAATCTTGTTGCTCCACAAGTGATCTGAAGAATGTGGAAGTTTTTACCAATATAAACATCTCTCATTTTTGGGCTATTTTATCATTGTGGAATCAGGTTGTCAATGCTGCAGTCTCTTGTTTTGAGAGAGCCAAAATGTAGCCTAAATGTGTCACTGAGTTTGAGTATAGACCAGTTGTTGGTCATCTCATCTCTCCTCTGTAGTAAACCAACATTTCCAACACACAGATTGGTCACTGCCCCTTACTGTTGGGTTTCTGTTTGCTTTGAGCTTGTCACATTTTCAGACATTGCATTATTGCCTGTCATCCATAGCTTGAGGAGATATTATACTTTGCAGTAGTTTGTTTTACTACATGCAGATTGGAGAAACCATCCTCTATGGAGATTGACTTGACTTAAAACCACGTTACCATCCAGTTTTCATGCAAGTAAAGTCATGCTGTATACGTTTTTAATAATTACAACAGCTGTGATGGAAACAGGAAAATTCTGTAAAATTGTTCAACATGGTGACATGATGCCGTAAGGTTGACACCTGTATTTGAAGAGTTTCTCTTATTAATCTTTGCAGATCCTCTCAGGCTCTGCTAGGTTGGATGGGGAGTGTTGCTGCACAGCTATTTTCAGGTCTCTCCAGAGATGTTTGATCATGTCTGGGCTCTTGCTGGGCCACTCAAGGACATTCAGAGACTTGTCCCAAAGCCACCCCTGCATTGTCTTGGCTGTGTGCTTAGGGTTGTTGTCATGTTGAAGGTGAACCTTCGTCCCAGTCTGAGATCATTTCATCAAGGTTCTCTCAGTACTTTTTTCTCTGTTCATCTTTGCCTTGATCCTGATTAGTCTCCCAATCCTTGCCACTGAAAAACATCCCACAGCATGATGCTGCCACTACCATGCTTCACTGTCGGGATGGTGCCAGGTTTCCTCCAGATGTGATGCTTGGCATTCAGGCCAAAGAGTTAAATCTTGGTTTCATCAGACCAGATCATCTTGTTTCTCATTGTCTGAGTCCTTTAGGTGCCCTTTGGCAAACTCCTTGCGGGCTGTCATGTGCTTTTTTTCTGAGAAGTTGTTTCCGTCTGGCCACTCTACCATAATGGCCTGATTGGTGGAGTGCTGCATAGATGGTTTTCCTTCTGGAAGGTTCTCCCATCTCCACAGAGGAGCTCTCAGTGACCATTGGGTTCTTGGTCACCTCCTGACCAAGGCCCTTCTTCCCCGATTGCTCAGTTTGGCCAAGGCCAGCTCTAGGATGAGTCTTGGTGGTTCCAAACTTCATCCATTTAAGAATTATGGAGGCCACTGTGTTCTTGGGGACCTTCAATGCTGCATAAATGTTTTGGTACCCTTACCCAGATCTGTGCCTCGACACAATCCTGTCTTGGAGCTCTATGGACAATTCCTTGACCTCGACTTGGTTTTTGCTCTGACATGCACTGTCTACTGTGGGACCTTCTTTATATAGACAGGTGTGTGTGTGCCTTTCCAAATCATGTCCAATCAATTGAATTTACCACAGGTGGACTCCAAGTTAGAAACATCTCAAGGATGATCAATGGGAACAGGATGCACCGGAGACTAATTTTGAGTCTCATAGGAAAGGGTCTGAGTACTTATGTAAATGTAGGTATTTCTTTAAAAAATGTTTTTGTTTATATACATTTGCAAACACATTGAAACCAGTTTTTGCTTTGTCATTGTGGGGTATTGTGTGTAGATTGCTGAGGATTTATTTAATTTAATCTATTTTAGAATAAGGCTGTAACGTAACAATGTGGAAAACGCTAAGGGTCTGAATACTTTCCGAATACACTGTCATCATGCACTGATTTTTATCTGCATCAAGTCAGTTTGGCGGAAACACTACTGGTAGGACAATTGGCCTAATATTCACCTGGATTTGTTTGCCTGTAGAGAGAGGGCTTTGTCAGACTGCATCTTTCCAACAATACTGAGAAGCTCTTTGATTTGTTGCATCATGTTCCTCATAGATAAACCCCTCTTATCACAGATATCCCTGTTGATTTATGTCACAGCTCTGTTGCTATGGAAATAAATGCGTTGCTCTGCAGATTCCTGCCTCTGTTCACTCTCTCCCTGACCTGATCCAACGCCTGATTAGCTCTGACCATGGACCAGTTGTTAGTTTTTGTTGTCAGTGTAACTAATGTATTGATCAGCAGATCCTTTTTCATTTTGTTTCCTGTTACGTGTGTGAGTCAGCCCATGAGCCCAATAGTTACAAGATATCTATTTTTGTCTCATGGCTTAGTCTATTCTTTCAACTAACTGGACGAACCAGAGTGATATTTCCATTAACAAACATTCTAGTGTTGCTCATGCTGCAATGCTTAGAATAAGCTGTTCTCTGACTCTCATCAGAGTTTGGAATGTCACAATGGCATCTGATGGTGGTTGGGGGAGGGGGTGTAAACAAATCACAGATGAACAGGATTGATTCTAGTGTTCCATGGTTTTGTTTTCACCTAATTCTGGCTTTGGAATGTAGGACTACGAGGGTTTTGTAGTTTGATGGCAGCTTCAGCAAAATGGCAGGACTTTGTTTTGCAATTTTCACTGGAGTTTTCTGACTGGTGGCCCCCGAGCGCTAGTCTCAGATGAATTCCTAGATCCTGAGGGAAGCAGCACTCTCAAGAATGTCATAAAGAAAACATGTGTAGCAGGAAGGCAAGCCTAATGCTACCCAGGTTTGAACCTCTTCAAAACTACCCTTAGAAAGACAGTAACCAGGTCCCATTTCAAACCGTATTCCCTTCCTTGGGTGTTCACAGATCTGAAATAGCTTGATAGATGATTAGTTCCATCCCGTCCCTCCAATCAGCTCGGTTGAGGGTCTGGCATAATCCTTCAACTATCAATGTCTTTCAGACATGTGAAGGCTGGGGATACTGGGTCAGAAATGAAGCCATACAAGTGGAGGTTATCCTCACTTGCCTCATCCTGTATTTCTCAATAATATATATTTAAACCTCTGTGCCCTCTAATCAGTGCTAACCCTGAATGAGATTTCTCTCTTGAGACCAAACAATTACTTGCTCTATTCCCATACAGTAGGCTAAGTAGACTACAGCAATATTATTTTTGTGTGTCAGGAGAATGATTTCCATAGATAATCTGTGCGTCATATTTGTGGAGAATAAATGTTAGGCATGGCATAAACATGGTACTATTTTACATTTGTGGCTTTTCTGTTTGTTATTGGCAGAAGAATCACGTTGATGAATAGGCCTTATGCATGCCACAGCCACATTGCCTAGGCTCAGAGTGGTAGTGCCAGTAACAACTTTAAAATGTCTCATAGAAGCCTTAGGACTCCTTGTCTTTTGGAGGTTATACATAGGCAGAGTAAGTGTCAACAACATCCCTTTCTAGTAGAGGTCACCGATTATGATTTTTCCATGCCGATACTGATACCGATTATTGGATGACCAAAAGACCCGATACCGATTTAATCGGCCAATTTATTTTATTTGTTTATTTTTATTTGTAATAATGATAATTACAACAATACTGAATTAAGTTAATATAATACATCAATAAAATCAATTTAGCCTCAAGTAGATAATGAAACATGTTCAATTTGGTTTAAATAATGCAAAAACAAAGTGTTGAGAAGAACGTAAAAGTGCAATATGTGCTATGTAAGAAAGCTAACATTTCAGTTCCTTGCTCAGAACATGAGAACATATGAAAGCTAGTGGTTCCTTTTAACATGAGTCTTCAATATTCCCAGGTAAGAAGTTTTAGGTTGTAGTTATTATAGGACTATTTCCTCTATACCATTTGTATTTCATTAACCTTTGACTATTGGATGTTCTTATAGGCACTTTAGTATTGCCAGTGTAACAGTATAGCTTCCGTCCCTCTCCTCGCTCCTCCCTGGGCTCAACCAGCAACCCAACGACAACCGCCACCACATCGAAGCGTTACCCATGCAGAGCAAGGGAAACAACTACCCCCAAGGCTCAGAGCGAGTGAAGTCTGAACGCTATAAGCGCGCTAACTAGCCAGCCATTTCACTCTCGGTCACACCAGCCTCATCTCGGGAGTTGATAGGTTGAGGTCATAATCAGCGCAATGCTTGATGCACAACGAAGAGCTGCTGGCAAAACGCACAAAAAGTGCTGTTTGAATGAATGTTTACGCGCCTGCTTCTGCCTACCACCGCTCAGTCAGATACTTGTATGCTTGTATGCTCAGTCAGATTATACGCAGATTATGACATGCTAGATAATATCTAGTAATATCATCAACCATGTGTAGTTAACTAGTAATTATGATTTATTTTATAAGATACGTTTAATGCTAGCTAGCAACTTACCTTGGCTTACTGCATTCGCGAACAGGCAGTCTCCTTGTGGAGTGCAACAAGAGGTAGGTCGTTATTGCGTTGGACTAGTTAAATGTAAGGTTGCAAGATCGGTTCCCCGGAGCTGACAAGGTGAAACTCTGTCGTTCTGCCCCTGAACAAGGCAGTTAACCCACTGTTCCTAGGCCGTCATTGAAAATAAGAATGTGTTCTTAACTGGCTTGCCTAGTTAAATAAAGGTGTCATTTTATTTATAAATAAAATCGGCGCCCAAAAATACCGATTTCCGATTGTTATGAAAACTTGAAATCGGCCCTAATTAATCGGCCATTCCGATTAATCGGTCGACCTCTACTTCCTAGGATATTAACAGTTTCCTGACACCAATACATATGAATTAGGCCTATTCCTAAACAGCTTATACTTCTACCTTTGAACCATAAATCCTACTTCATGTGTGTCTGGACAACATTCCAGCTATTGAAAATCAAAGGCTAGAGCTGTCATTTGCATTCAGGGAATTCTTAGTACAAGATGCTACAAGGTTATTTTCCCCTTTGACTTACCCATGGACTGCTCAAATCTAGGCCAAATAGAAGGTACAGCATTTGTGTCTCGGGAGGCATTTCCATTTGTCAGACACACAGCTAGTCTTGACCTGATAAGTTTCTTGGTCTTAAAAATATAGTATTCTTGGGGAATTGATTATTAATTGATGATGATTTGATAAGTTAGCCTAGCTAGCAGCAGGAATCTTTCAGAATGCACAAGCAATTTCCTGTAGGTTCATATCGAGCTAAATTCATTATTCCCCAATGACCTTTTTAGTAGTTACATACTTAAGATGGTTACATAACACATAAATATAGCATTGTAATACGTCAAAGTTGAAGGACACCCCATAAATCCAGACTCTTCCGCAGGCAGTCTCTAGTATGGGGATGGTGAACTGAGTGTAATGGACTGTCATAAGGGGCTTCAGAGGGGAAATCTCAGCCTGCTGTATCCTGGGAAACCAGTGCAAGCCTGCTCTCAGCTATTTTCCTCCCTGTGAGTCTGTCAGAGGGGCTAAAGTTCTTTGACACGGACTGATTTCCTTCATATGGATTCTGGAGAGGTCGTTTTTTTTTTTGTAGATGACTGCCTAATACATACCGAAGCATTGTTCTATGAAATAAATTACCAAATGTATTCTACTTTATTTATTTTTTCTGTTACGCTGTGTGCACTGAACTGATATGTATGATTGTTGCTGACACTCCCGATTTTCAGATGACGTGTTATTAAATAGTCAAATGCTCACCACCTCGGCGCTCAACTCAAATAGCGCTGTGTAGCCTACTGTAGCTGCTGGCGAAGTAATTCAAAGCCTACTTTATCACGCAGGATGTAACTTTCCATTGCTACTGTTTTTACCATGTAATGTTATTAGAACAGTTGACTTTAATTTTTTAAATGTATTTCCTCTCATTATTATTATTATTATTATTATTATATTTTTTTTACCTAGTCTGCTTGTTGTGTGTTCTAGAAATAGTCTTCTCGAGGTGCATTTAAGTTGCGAGAGCCATAGGGAGGGAAACATGTAATCTGACAAGCAGTCATTGCACGACAGTTCTTAATGCAATTGCGGGAAATCTCTTTTGAAAGCAGTTTTGGCCATAGTTAAAGAGGGGGATCCCATTTGCTATTATTAATTTAAATTGCAGTGCAGTTATCAAACTATATATTCTGTGTTATAGACTTAACTATAAAGGCCTGGGGAAATTTGAGGAAGAGGCAAACTTTAGTGAATGTGTGAAAAGTATGTGGACACCCCTTCAAAATAGTGGATTTGGCTATTTCAGCCACACCCGTTGCTGACAGGTGTATAAAATTGAGCTCATAGCCATGCTATCTCCATAGACAAACACTGGCAGTAGAATGGCCTTACTGAAGAGCTCAGTGACTTTCAACTTGTTCCTGTCATAGGATGCCACCTTTCTAACAAGTCAGTTTGGCAGATTTCTGCCCTGCTTAAGCTGCCCCGGTCAACTGTGAGTGGGGTTATTGTGAAGTGGAAACTTCTAGGAGCAGCAGCTGCGACGGGTTTGGCCACACAAGCTCACAGAACGGGACCACTGAGTTCTGAAGCGTTTTAACCTCGCCTGTCCTTGGTTGTAACGCCACGAACACGTTCCAAACTGACCTCAACTCCCATCGAAATAAATTTGGGTGGAATTGGATCATCCACTGCGAGCCCGGCCTAATCGCGCAACATCGGTGCCCAACCTCACTAATGCTTTTGTGGCTGAATGGAATCAAGTCCCTGCGGAAATGTTACGTATAGTGGAAAACCTTCCCAGAAGAGTGGAGGCTGTTATAGCAGCAAAGGGGGGAACAACTGCATATTAATGCCCATGATTTTGGAATGAGATGTTTGACGAGAGAAGGGATCTCTACATTATGTACATCACAAAGTATGTGTACCACTGTTTTCTGCCTGCCCCCTCTCTCCCTCGCGCTGGCTCGCCTGGGGCGTATTCATTGTTTCTTATATGGAACAAAATGGGAAGGGACTTGCCTGGACTTGTCCAATTAAAACGTATTTTAGTTGCAAACTGTTGCAACTGTTTGGACTAATGATTACACCCCATCTCTTTGCTGTTGATGCAAGTGTGTTCAGTCTTCGGTCTGTTTGTAGAATATCCTAGCCTATTCCCACATACAGTGGGGCGGCAGGGTAGCCTAGTGGTTAGTGTTGGACTAGTAACCGGAAGGCTGCAAGTTCAAATCCCCGAGCTGACAAGGTACAAATCTGTCGTTCTGCCCCTGAACAGGCAGTTAACCCACTGTTCCTAGGCCGTCATTGAAAATAAGAATTTGTTCTTAACTGACTTGCCTAGTTAAATAAAGGTAAAATTAAAAATTCATTGATAGGCCCTGCTTTACTGAAGTTGCAAGACATTGCAACCAATAAATTGTGAGATGTAGCATTCCGTTGTGAGATACAGCTTTGACTGCCTATAGATGGGCCTAGTGCACGGTTCTGAATGTCTGCCTGAATGTCCACTAATGTCTGCCTGTTGGCCGACTTGCCTATACTGTGCCCCTCTCCGTCCCTCGCAAGCTCACTATGACAGATGGGAGTGTTTGTTCTCGAAGGTACGGCAACTAATCAGTCTCCTACGTTCCAAAAATAGTGTCTTAGTAGTCAATTCCTAGTGGAAGTGACTCTTGATACTTAGAAATGGGAGTCGAGAACGGGAGTCCAACGTACAAGGAGTGAAGTAATACTTTCCTTTTTTGTGGTCGTTACCAGTTGGGGAAAAATAGCAGAGCAAGGCAAGCAATAGCAGCGAAGTCCTGTATAGCCATACTTTGATTAGGAAATGCAATCTTTGCGGAGGTGGAATTGAGCCACAGTAATGGTAGTACAGGTGCAATGCTAAACCATTTGAAAGGGAAGCACTGTTAGACCCAAACCATTTGGCAGCAGTGCAGCTGTCTTGTGAATGGATATACAGTGCCTTCCGAAAGTATTCAGACCCCTTCACTGTTTCCACATTGTTACGTTACAGCCTTATTCAAAAATGGGTTAAATAAAACAATTTGCTAAGCAATCTACACACACCCACCCCATAATGACAGTGAAAACAGGTTTTTAGAAATGTTTTGCGAATTTATAAAAAAATGTATTAAAAACAAAGTACAGATACATTATTTACATACCAGTCAAGTTTGTACTACTCATTCCAGAGTTTTACTTTATTTTTAATATTTTCTACATTGTAGAATAATAGTGAAGACATCAAACTATGAAATAACACATGGAATCATGTAACCAAAAAGTGTTAAACAAATCAAAATATATTCTCAAATATATTTGAGATTCTTCAAAGTAGCCACCCTTTGCCCTGACAGTTTTTCACCCTCTTGGCATTCTCTCAACCAGCTTCACCTGGAATGCTTTTCCAAAAGTCTTGAAGGAGTTCCGACATACAGTGGGGCAAAAAAGTATTTAGTCAGCCACCAATTGTGCAAGTTCTCCCACTTAAAAAGATGAGAGGCCTGTAATTTTCATCATAGGTACACTTCAACTATGACAGACAAAATGAGAACAAATCCAGCCAATCACATTGTAGGATTTTTTATGAATTTATTTGCAAATTATGGTGGAAAATAAGTATTTGGTCAATAACAAAAGTTTTCTCAATACTTTGTTATATACCCTTTGTTGGCAAAGGCAGAGGTGAAGACTTACAGAAAACATTTGACAAGGTTTTCACACACTGTTGCTGGTATTTTGGCCCATTCCTCCATGCAGATCTCCTCTAGAGCAGTGATGTTTTGGGGCTGTTGCTGGGCAACACGGACTTTCAACTCCCTCCAAAGATTTTCTATGGGGTTGAGATCTGGAGACTGGCTAGGCCACTCCAGGACCTTGAAATGCTTCTTACGAAGCCACTCCTTTGTTTCCCAGGCGGTGTGTTTGGGATCATTGTCACATGCTGAAAGACCCAGCTACGTTTCATCTTCAATGCCCTTGCTGATGGAAGGAGGTTTTCACTCAAAATCTCCGATACATGGCCCAATTCATTCTTTCCTTTACACGGATCAGTTGTCCTGGTCCCTTTGCAGAAAAAACAGCCCCAAAGCATGATGTTTCCACCCCCATGCTTCACAGTAGGTATGGTGTTCTTTGGATGCAACTCAGCATTCTTTGTCCTCCAAACACGACGAGTTGAGTTTTTACCAAAAAGTAATATTTTGGTTTGATCTGACCATATGACATTCTCCCAATCTTCTTCTTTATCATCCAAATGCTCTCTAGCAAACTTCAGACGGGCCTGGACGTGTACTGGCTTAAGCAGGGGGACACGTCTGGCACTGCAGGATTTGAGTCCCTGGCGGCGTAGTGTGTTACTGATGGTAGGCTTTGTTACTTTGGTCCCAGCTCTCTGCAGGTCATTCACTAGGTCCCCCCGTGTGGTTCTGAGATTTTTGCTCACCGTTCTTATGATCATTTTGACCTCACGGGGTGAGATCTTGCGTGGAGCCCCAGATCGAGGAGATTATCAGTGGTCTTGTATGTCTTCCATTTCCCTAATAATTGCTCCCACAGTTGATTTCTTCAAACCAAGCTGCTTACCTATTGCAGATTCAGTCTTCCCAGCCTGTGCAGGTCTACAATTTGTTTCTGGTGTCCTTTGACAGCTCTTTGGTCTTGGCCATAGTGGAGTTTGGAGTGTGACTGTTTGAGGTTGTGGACAGGTGTCTTTTATACTGATAACAAGTGGAGGACAGAGGAGCCTCTTAAAGAAGAAATTACAGGTCTGTGAGAGCCAGAAATCTAGCTTGTTTGTAGGTGACCAAATACTTATTTTCCACCATAATTTGCAAATAAATTCATTAAAAATCCTACAATGTGATTTTCTGGAGAGAAAAAAATCTAATATTGTCCGTCATAGTTGAAGTGTACCTATGATGAAAATTACAGGCCTCATCTTTTTAAGTGGGAAAACTTACACAATTGGTGGCTGACTAAATACTTTTTTGCTCCACTGTATGCGGAGCACTTGTTGGCTGCGTTTCCTTCACTCTGCGGTCCAACTCATTCCAAACCATCTCAATTAGCCAGGTCATCTATTGCAGCACTATCACACTCTCCTCCTTGGTCAAATAGCCCTTACACAGCCTGGAGGTGTGTTGGGTCATTGTCCTGTTGGAAAACAAATGATAGTCCCAGTAAGTGCAAACCAGATGGGATGGCGTTTAAACTGCAGAATGCTGTGGTAGCCATACTGGTTAAGTCATGCCTTGAATTCGAAATCAGACAGTGTCACCAGCAAGGCACCATCACACCACCATGTTTCTCGGTGCGAAGACACACATGCAGAGATCATCTGTTCACCTACTCTCTCTCACAAAAGACACGGCGGTTAGAACCAAAATCTCAAATTTGGACTCATCAGACCAATGGACAGATTGTTCATTGCTCTGTTTTTGGGCCCAAGCAATTCTTCTTATTGGTGTCCTTTAGTAGTGGTTTCTTTGCAGCAATTCAACCACAAACGCCTGATTCACGCAGTCTCCTTTGAACAGTTGATGTCTGTTACTTGAACTCTCTGAAGCATTTTATTTGGGCTGCAATTTCTGAGGCTGGTAGCTTCGACTGAATTTATCCTCTGCAGCAGAGGAAACTCTGGGTTTTCCATTCCTGTGGCGGTCCTCATGAGAGGTAGTTTCATCATAGGGCTTGATCGTTTTTGCGAGTGCACTTGAAGAAACATTCAAAGTTATTGAAATTTTCAGAATTGACTGACCTTCATGTCTTAACTTCTTGCGTCGAGCAATCCCGTATCCGGGAGCATAATCATAGCCTCAAGCTCATTAGCATAGCATAGCGTTAACTATTCACGAAATTCGCAAATGAAATTAAATAAATATATTGGCTGACAAGATTAGCCTTTTGTTAACAACATCTCAGATTTTCAAAATATGCTTTTCAACCATAGCTACACAAGCATTTGTGTAAGAGTATTGATAGCTAGCATAGCATTAAGCCTAGCATTCAGCAGGCAACATTTTCACAAAAACAAGAAAAGCATTCAAATAAAATCATTTACCTTTGAAGAACTTTGGATGTTTTCAATGAGGAGACTCTCAGTTGGATAGCAAATGTTCAGTTTTTCCAAAAATATTATTTGTGTAGGAGAAATCGCTCCGTTTTGTTCATGTTTGGCTAAGAAAAACCCCGAAAATTCAGTCATTACAACGCCAAACTTTTTCCAAATTAACTCAATAATATCGACAGAAACATGGCAAACGTTGTTTAGAATCAATCCTCAAGGTGTTTTTCACATATCTATTCGATGATAAGTCATTGGCAGTTGGGTTTCTCCTCTGAAGCAAATGGAAAAATGCACGCAGCTGCAGATTACGTAATAATTGCAACAGAGGACACCAAGCGAGCACCTAGTAAATGTAGTCTATGGTCAATCTTCCAATGATATGCCTACAAATACGTCACAATGCTGCAGACACCTTGGGAAACGACAGAAAGTGTAGGCTCATTCCTTGCGCATTCACAGCCATATAAGGAGACATTGAACACAGCGCCTTCAAAATCTGGGGCATTTCCTGTTTGAAATTTCATCTTGGTTTCGCCTGTAGCATCAGTTCTGTGGCACTCACAGATAATATCTTTGCAGTTTTGGAAACGTCAGTTTTCTTTCCAAAGCTGTCAATTATATGCATAGTCGAGCATCTTTTCGTGACAAAATATCTTGTTTAAAACAGGAATTTTATCCAAAAATTAAAAGAGCGCCCCTATATGAAGAATTTAAAGTAACGATGAACTGTTTCTCTTTGCTTATTTGAGCTGTTCTTGCCATAATATGGACTTGGTGTTTTACCAAATAGGGCTGTCTTCTGTATACCACCCCTACCTTGTTACAACATAACTTATTGGCTCAAACACATTATGAAGGAAAGAAATTCCACAAATTAACTTTTAACAAGGCACATGTGTTAATGGAAATGCATACAGGTGACTACCTCAATAAGCTGGTTGAGAGAATGCCAAGAGTGTGCAAAGGTGTCATCAAGGCAAAGGAGTGGCTACTTAAGAATCTCAAATAATATAAAATATATTTGATAAATTTGTTCATATTTTCGTTGGTCTACATGATTCCATATGTGTTATTACATAGTTTTGATGTCTTCACTATTCTACAATAAAGAAACCCTTGAATGAGTAGGTGTGTCAATTTGACTCGTACTGTGAGTACTCAGACCCTTTCCTAGGGGACTTGAAATTGAGCTCAGGTGTGTCCTGTTTCCATTTATCATCCTTGATGTTTCTACAACTTGAGTCCACCTGTGGTAAATTCAATTGATTGGACATGATTTGGAAAAAGGCACACCTACCGTGTATATAAGGTGCCACAGTTGACAGTACATGTCAGGCAAAAACCAAGCCTTGCTGGTTGAAGGAATTGTCCATAGAGCTCAAGGAGACAGAATTGTGTCGAGGCACAGATCTGGGGAAGGGTACCAAAACCCTTCCAGAAGGACAACCATCTCTGCAGCACTCCACCAATCAGGCCTTTATGGTAGGAGGCCAGATGAAGCCACTCCTCAGTAAAAAGCACATGACGGCCCGCTGAATTTGCCTAGAGGCACCTAAAGGACTGTCCGACCAAAGAGAAACAAGACTCTGGTGAAGCATGGTGGGTGGCAGCATTGTGTTGTGGGGATGTTTTTCAGTGGCAGTGGCTGGGAGACTGGTCAGGAACAAAGCAAAGATAAAAGAAACAAAGTGCAGAGATCCTTGATTAATACGTGAACCAGAGTGCTCAGGACCGCCGACTGGGTGTAAGTTCCCCTTCCAACAGGACAACGACCATAAGCACCTGCAGCCAGACAACACGGGAGTGGCTTCCAGGACAAGTCCCTGAATGTCCTTGAGTGGCCCTAGCCAGAGCCTGGACTTGAACCCGATCAAACATTCAGCAAATAGAGCTTGAGAGGATCTGCGGGAGGGAAAATGGGAGAAACTCTACAAATACAGGTGTGCAAAGCTTGTTGCGTCATAGCCAAGAAGACTCTAGGCTGTAATTGCTGCCTTTAACAAAGTACTTTTCAGTTTAAATGTGCAAATATATATATTTTTAATACATTTTGCTTTGTCATTTGGGGTATTGTGTAGATTGATTGGCGGTTTAATCAATTTTAGAATGAGCTGTAATTTAGTGGGAAAAGTCGAAGGGTCTTAATCCGAAGGCAGTGTATGTTTTTAAGCATTTTTTAAACGGTGAACTTATTAAATATATTTTGGGGCACATCTCTAAATGTTACTGCGTTTATTTCTTTACTCTTAAAAATTTGCTTGCAGCATCAATTTAGAAATGCAGTTACAACTGGAGTTTTAAGCATGGTTTATACCTTAATCACTGATTAGCGTCACTGCTTAAAATAGTATGCAGTAGCAGCATCTGGATATGTGTGCAACAAATGTTCAACATTTTATCTTCTGCTACCATTTCTGTCAAGCAGTCTATGCATACAGTTTGCGCATATGTTTTGATAAATCCAAAGTATGCACCACACAGAACGTACTGCCTCTGCAAAACAAATGCAGCATTCCATTGAAATTAATGCATTTCTCATGTACCCCAAAATGCAATGACTCTGTCGGTGTGATGGAGCTTGTTTGGCACAGCGCTCTTAAATTACATACTTTGTAATAGTAACCAATAAAATCTATTGGAGGGAATAGTAATTAATCATAATTTAATTATGAATAAGTGTGCATTAGGATAAATGGGCTGAAGCATAGAGGCTTATCCATCTCTATGTATTTATAGCCACTATGCTGCATCAGTTAGCCTACAGGTGATGCTGTTTTTATTGCTAATAGCATGCATAGGCTATATCACGTGGTCAATATGTTAATGTATTTTATTTTTAACCAATATTATTGGGCTCATTTCTGGAGGTGAAATGTCAGTTTTGATTTATTTTCATTCACTCCTTTTTAAAAGGAAAATAACTGAGCTTATCAGTCCTTCTACATACAAATGATCCTGGAAGGACCCTGGACACCTGTAAGCAATTAGACTAGAGTTAGTCAAACTGCAGTTTCATACATGTACAAAATTACACTCTTTCCCTAAAGTAGGATGGTCAATACGGAGGTTTAGATGAAAGGGGAGGTTAACAGTCCCCGACAATCGATCTGAGACAGACTTCAGTTTCACTCAAGTTCGTTTTTTTTTTTTTTTGCTTCATCCCCAGTGTGATGAATGGAAGTATTGTCAATGAAGTTACTCACTGTTAGTATGCACATCATGTACAAAATTAAATGGTAGATGTTTGTCATCTGTAAATCATAGTACTGAGTCTGCTAGGTAACAGTTGTGAGAAAGGAGTAGTATTGGCTACATAAGTGTACTGTTTATTTACCAAGGGTAGTCGTTTCTCATTTTGTGTAGTGAGGAGGAATGATATATCAGATTTTGCTCAATGGGAAATCTGTTGGCAAGAAGATCACTAAATGGGCCCTGTTTGTTGAACCCCATATCCTGTCTACTCCTGGAGTTGAATAGGGAAGTCTTACTTTTGTCCTGGCTAAAAAAATAAAATGGTGGTTGCAAATCATGAAATCTTTGACCTTACTCTTTTAAGTCTGTCATTTCTGTCTTCCACGGTATGTCTTGAATGGATATGGCATCCAGTTTTGTTCTATAGCCTTCAAGGTGTGCCATTTTACATATGGGGATAAAAGTAGCTACATATCATACCCTTTTTTAAAGAATGACATTGCTTCCTTCGAGGATGCTTACAGATGTCATGCTTCTTATGTAGAAGAGAAACTCTAAAACTACATCCGTTAGGCTAGCCAGCAGCACTCCCTCTTCCAATGCTGTGCCTCGAGAGGTGTGTGAAATGTGAGCCGTGTTCGCTATTAGCCTGTTGCTGAAACGGACCTGTAGATGGAAGGCTTTGAATTGGAAGCTGCTCGAGTCAGGTCACTGTAGTCTCAGGGCAGGGCTGGGCGTTGTGCTTCTATCTATGCCCAACACAGTTCGTGCTTTTACTCATGACTACCATTGTGAAGAGATTATCTGAGCATTCCTCTATTCTGATCTTTTTGTTTATTTTTACAATTCAGTCGTAGGGAACTGTAGGAATCCTTTTAAAGTCATTTCGGTTTCTTCATACATCCTGTAAGTGGTTGTTGGGTTGAAGTTGCCGCTTACCGTTTGTACGATTTAGGTTTGCATTTTGCCTTCAAATAATTACTCAACACCTATACCAGTTTGTCAAAATTGCTGAAACCTATAAGGAGAGTTACAGTAGGACATTTTAGTTAACAATTTGAAAATGAGCATCTCTTATGGCTTGTCTAGGAAACGATTCAACACCAGGGGCCAACATTTTGTCCTTCAAGCTATATAAACAAGTGCACTGTTGGCGACGGAATGTAAGCTTACATAGTTAGGAGCCTCAGACCTTTTTGGTCTCCAAACATATCCCCTCCTTTGTTTCAGCAGCCAGCCTGCTATTTTTTTACGGACATAAGCTTCTTATATCATGTTATAATATCTTGGCCTACTAGTGTACAGCCAGTTAGCCAACCTAATTTCAGGATGAGACTCTCCTGCATACTATGTATTTTGAAGATAAACATTCAAATTATAGATCATGTGTGCCCTTTCTCTATGAGAATCCTGCTGCAGCTGGCTGAGGGGTATTTTTTTTTTTTCTTTTTCTGTGTGGCGGTATGGAGGGAGGCGGTGCTTGCCACAATGCCCTCCTTTGTGTTCTCTGGGCGGGCAGAGCCTGGCTCTGCTTCTGTCACACAGTTGCTTGCAGCAATTGGCTTGACCCTTGGCCTGTCTGCCTCAGAGTCTGGGGCTAGGCTACCCCATATCCCATCCATCTACAATGTGACTGTGTAAGAATGTTTAACTACAAAATACTAGTAATATCTTATTTTTCATTGTTTTCTTGCTCATTTTAATTGTTGAAAAGCAATTTGTGCTTATTGCTTCTTTTGAGAACTGTTTTCCTTGTCGTATTAGTTGCATATTTAGGTCAATACCCATTACCTTTAGATACTATAACTCTTTGTTGAAGTAGACTATCAATGAAATGGGGAACAGACTATATAAAGGGGTATGATGGGATTGAAATGGTCTCTACTTGTTTTTGAAGTGTTCTTGTTTGAATCCACAAAGCATTCCTTTTCTTCATTGGCAACAGATGTAGAGGACATTTTTGAGATGAAACTTTGAGTCCTAAAAGCGGTACGGTGCTGTCTAGTGTAGGGAAGCTGTTTGGCTGAGAGGCTGAAATAAACCTCATGAGAGGAGACTAAGGGGTTGTTTAATGGTGGCCATGTGGTTGTACCCTGCTGTCAGTGGCCTGGTGCCTCAGTGGCAGAAGAAGCTGTCAGCTTGAGGAACCGCTGCCCCGTCCACCACCATGAGGCTACCTTTTAGTAGTTGATTTTTGAAAAGAGTCATGGATACACATTTGGTATATGCTGCCTGTGTCATTCTTTTACATTTCAGTGCTGACAAATTCCTCGAAGATATAGCACAGGTAAATCATACGGAGCTCATTTTGTATCTGGCGACGGAGAGCTTGCTCGAAACCTAAGCTCCTTGTCCAAGTAGTAGTAGCAGCAGCTGAGATACAGTGAATGGTGGAGGCAGAACTAACATTAGCCCTGAGTGAACATCCTTCATTCGGCAGTGTGAAACTGGGCGCTGAGCCAGCAGCACAGACTGGGGACCCTCCTATTACATGTTTGTTTGGGTGTAAGCTCTAATACTTTACGCATTGGAACAAGAAGCTTGGCTGCCAATAGAGAAAGGATAGCGGGACGGGTCACATCAATATTAGTGCCGTGCCCGGCCTGTTCATTTTAGCCAGGCCTTAGGCAGACATGGGCAGTGTTTTCACATGGACACAAACTGAACAGTTTTAATGGCACACGCCTGGCTGGGCGTCTGATCCAGTCAGCAGGACACAAAAACCCACAAACTCACTTTGGAGTCAGAACAACAAACCTGACAGCCTACACTTCATGGTTTGATACGTCAAAATGAGAATATCAGAGGCAATATTGGCTTTGTTTATTCATCACAATACTTGGCTGGCTCTGCCTCCTTTGTTATGACCTGAGTCCTAATGTATTTCACAACAGTTTCCTTATTGGATTCAAAGACCTCTGACGTAACTTCCCTTTTCTGCAGTTTCTAGGATTTAGGACCCTTGGGCTGGACCTGGCTAGTCAAGCTCCTGTTTCCTGTTTACTCCTGTATCCTTAATATCCCTATTTTAAGCAGCAGGCAGTGTTGGGCATCTGGCAGTTACCGCAGTCACTGTAATTCATGGGATTTAGAGACAGAGTCTGCTCATTTCACTAGTTAGACTACCTCTCTCAAAGCACCGTGTTTGAAGTAGACTGCTCATGTTTTTTTGTTTTTATGAAAGAAAAAAAAAGTGACATTTTACCTTTTGCTTATAGAGAGAACTGTTAAACTTGACATTAGGTGTAATGGCCTTTAATGGTTTTTGGAACCAGTTTGCTCACTCGGAAATTGAGGTACTGACTTGTTACACCCTTTATAACCTCTGTGATTATTATTTGACCCTGCTGGTCAACTATGAACGTTTGAACTAGAAGTTGACCGATTTAATTGGAATGGGCGATTTTAATTAGGGCCGATTTCAAGTTTTCATAACAATCGGAAATCAGTATTTTTGGCCGCTGTTATACCGTTTTTTGATTTTATTTTTATTATTATTATAATATATTTTTACACCTTTTTTATTTAACTAGGCAAGTCAGTTAAGAACACATTCTTATTTTCAATGACGGCTAGAACCGTGGGTTAACTGCCTTGTTCAGGGCAGAGCGACAGATTTTCACCTTGTCAGCTCGGGGATCCAATCTTGCAACCTTAACTCAGTCAACGCAATAACGACCTGCCTCTCTCTCGTTGCACTCCACAAGAGTTACGTGAATGCAGTAAACCAAGGTAGTTGCTAGCTAGCATTAAACTTATCTTATAAAAAACAATCACTAGTTAACTACACATGGTTGATATTACTAGATATTATCTAGTGTGTCATGCGGTGCATATGATCTGAATGAGCATACAAGTATCTGACTGAGCGGTGGTAGGCAGAAGCAGGTGCGTGAACATTCATTCAAACAGCACTTTTGTGCGTTTTGCCAGCAGCTCTTTGTTGTGCGTCAAGCATTGCGCTGTTTATGACTTCAAGCCTATCAACTCCCCGAGATGAGGCTCGTGTAATCGAAGTGAAATGGCTAGTAAGGTAGCATGCACTAAGTGTTGCTTGGTTCGACGAGGAGAGGGATGGAAGCTATACTGTTACACTGGCAATACTAAAGTGCCTATAAGAACATCCAATAGTAAAAGATGAATGAAATACAAATGGTATAGAGGGAAATAGGAATTATAGGACTATAATAACTACAACCTAAAACGTCTTACCTGGGAATATTGAAGACATGTTAAAAGGAACCACCAGCTTTCATATGTTCTCATGTTCTGAGCAAGGAACTGAAATGTTAGCTTTCTTACATGGCACATATTTTACATGGAACATATTGTACTTTTACTTTCTTCTCCAACACTTTTTTTGTTGCATTATTTAAACCAAATTGAACATGTTTCATTATTTACTTGAGGCTAAATTTATTTTATTGATGTATTATTAACTTAAAATAAGTGTTCATTCAGTATTGTTGTAATTGTCATTATTACAATTTAAAGAATCGGCTGATTTTAAATCGGTATTGGCTTTTATGGTCCAATAATCGTATCGGTGTTGAAAAATCATAATCGGTCGACCTCTAGTTTGAACAGCTTGAAGAATAATCTGGCCTTAACACTGTCATCTCAGATTTTCAAAATATGCATTTCAACCATAGCTACACAAGCATTTGTGTAAGAGTATTGATAGCTAGCATAGCATTAAGCCTAGCATTCAGCAGGCAACATTTTCACAAAAACAAGAAAAGCATTCACCTTTGAAGAACTTCAGATGTTTTCAATGAGGAGACTCTCAGTTGGATAGCAAATGTTCAGTTTTTCCAAAAATATTATTTGTGTAGGAGAAATCGCTCCGTTTTGTTCATCACGTTTGGCTAAGAAACCCCGAAAATTCAGTCATTACAATGCCAAACTTTTTTTTCCAAATTAACATGGCAAACGTTGTTTAGAATCAATCCTCAAGGTGTTTTTCACATATCTATTCGATGATAAATCATTCGTGGCAGTTTGGTTTCTCCTCTGAACCACATGGAAAATGCATGCAGCTGGAGATTACGCAATAATTTCGACGGAGGACACCGGGGCGGACACCTGGTAAATGTAGTCTCTTATGGTCAATCTTCCAATGATATGCCTACAAATACGTCACAATGCTGCAGACACCTTGGGGAAACGACAGAAAGTGTAGGCTCATTCCTTGCGCATTCACAGCCATATAAGGAGACATTGGAACACAGCGCCTCAAATCTGGGGCATTTCCTGTTTGAAATTTCATCTTGGTTTCGCCTGTAGCATCAGTTCTGTGGCACTCAGATAATATCTTTGCAGTTTTGGAAACGTCAGTGTTTTCTTTCCAAAGCTGTCAATTATATGCATAGTCGAGCATCTTTTCGTGACAAAATATCTTGTTTAAAACGGGAACGCTTTTTCATCCAAAATGAAATACTGCCCCCAGAGGTTCAAGAGGTTAATGGCCATATACTCATATAATCTCCACCCAGCACAGCCAGAAGAGGACTGGCCACCCCTCAGTCTGGTTCCTGCCTTTCTAGAGTTTTTCCCTTTCCACTGTGCTTCTACATCTGCATTGCTTGCTGTTTGGCGTTTTATGTTGGGTTTCTGTATTTACATCTGCTAATGTAAAAAGGGCTTTATAAGTACATTTTGATTTGATGTCTGTCTCTCCGCTGCTGCCTCCCATGACATGGTAGGTCCATGGGCTTCCCTGCATGTCCGGTCCCCTCTGTCTCCAAGGCAGGGTCTGTTCTGTTGGTGTAGGCTGTCAGGCTCTGTCTACACACCCTCTGTTTATGAAAGACAGCGACGTTTGAAGATCAGTGGAACATTGTAGATACAAACAGTGATGGAATATTTGTGGTTGATAAAGGCCATGTACAATGCACAGGCTGTCTGAGCAGCACGCAATGACGGATGTCTTGGTGTTATCCTGAGAAAGATGTTTGCTTGTTTTCTTTCCACAAGTTGCTCCCTCATCCCAAACATTGTAGCTGTAACACTCAGCCCCATGCTTAACTCGGAGCGTTCCACAACATAATTAATAAAAGATAGGGCTACAGTGGGACTTGCTTATCAGTATGATTTACTTTGATTTTGCCATTTAAGGTGTGATCTCATCAGGTGATTCTAATATCAACCACCAATACAGCAAACATCCCAGATACCAATTGCAAATGTTTTAGTATTGATTGTCAAATTGCTTGTGTGGGTCTGAATTTCCTAGCCTTATGCTAGCTAGGGCCTACGCCTAGAAAGAAAACGGTACATTTTGAGTATTGACATGGACATCTCTCCACTACTGTGACATATTATCACCGTTGTTCTCAAGCTAGGTAATGATACATGCTGGCATTTGTTTCTCCTAAATATGCAAATCGGATTATGCTTATTTGCATAATGAAAAACTACCAAGGGGAGAAATGGGTTTCTATGGACTTTTGCTGCTTAGATTTTGAAAGGGGATATTGTTAACTCCACTGTATGTTTCCGTTAAGACAGATTGTCACTGTTTCCAACAATGACCGCTTGCAGACATTTGTCTGTGGCATTTCCTTTTTGTAGAGGGGTTACTTTCAGATATGCTCCATTTATTTATGAAGATTAATATGAAATTGGTCTAATGGAAGCAAGAATTAACACCTGATTATGCTAAACCATCAATATTCTTGTTATCTCTTGTTTGATTTTATTGTTGCTGTTGCGTTGGGCTATTGTCCGTAGTTGCACAATATTGTCACAAAACCTAGTGTAATTCCTTAGTCTAAATGCTTACTTCAGTTTCTAAGCATTCACAATTTATCTTCCCAAGAAATGCCTCAACTGCCAAGTTTTATTGGAAAAAACAGCACTTTGAAACAGCTCCATCCTTCCTCTGAAATCATTAACTTTCTTTTGTTTCTCCTTTTTCCTCCCTTAGGAAATGACATAGAGGCCTTTACAGATACATTTGTGCTTTTGTCACTCTTCTAATCTGCGTTTTTGTGGAGGAGAAGCGGCGAGATCTGGGAGCACATTTTGTTTCTCAGTGATTAATAACTACCTCAGCCAGCAGAAGGAAAAACGGCGAGAGTTTCCAACAGCAGTCCTATCAGCCGGCTTCTGCTCACACGCCACAGACTGTGAAGAGAATCTCTGACGGACTGGTTGTCTGCCCTCGCGGTTGTCTGCCCTCGCTCTGCTCCATACACACAGCCATTGCAGAGAGGAAGTGAAGTGACAAGGCGCTATTGTCCTACCGGAGAACCGATTTAGTCTCTTTTTGTCAGACTCCTTGCTGTTGACCAGTGCTACATTTCTTTTTCAGATTCTTGGCTTTTGTTTTTGCTTACAGCTTTTAAAGATTTATCAGTAAAAACATCTAAATATACAAACTATATACATGTTATACAAAGACATTTTCTGCTTTCTTTGAAGGACTTGTTATACATGAATCTTGTCTTGGAATGAGAGAATCGTGAGTGTTTTCAGTTTTTTTTTGATCTGTCCTCTCATAAACCATTGACTCTCTTTGAGGCAGAAAATACAGATTTGGAAAGGTGCATTTCTGCCTGTTGTTTTTGCTGGGTCTGTCCGTGAGCTGCAGCAGGGCTGCACATAAACATCACACCTCATTTAGCAAGTCTTTTACACCCTGCTCTCTGCATCGCTCTGTTAGTTACAAAGCATTTTGAGATGAGCTTCTGGCAGATGGAGCCTTAAGTTGTCTTTTACATAAAATTCCAGGACTATTGGTTTGTTGTATTCTATAAGAGAGAGCTTCTGTTGGCTGAACCAGCTCCAGAGTCAGCCTGACACTGCACATAGTGTGAGGAAAGTAAAATGGACTACAAGCGGCGCTTTGCCGGCGGGTCCAAGCAGAAATCCAGCTACCAGATGCCTGGGCTTCCTGAGCCGGACCTCAGTGCCCCCCTGGGCTCCACCTGCTCCCCCATGGGTGGCTCCACCGGGATGGGCATGCCCCGGCAGCTGCCAACCACCTCCCCAACACCACTGCGGTCGCGACATCCAGCAGGGTATCTCAAGTATCTGGATGCACTGAATGTGTTCTGCAGGGCCAGCGCTTTTTCTCACTGACCTGTTCAGCAGCGTGTTCAGGAACTCTGACCACCGAAAGCAGCTATGCAACTTAAGGACGTGCAGGAACATGTCATGGAGCGCCAGTCGCTGACTGCAGCAATAAAGCCAGAGATCGCCAAGATGCTGATGGAGCTGAGTGCTGGGGTTGCCAACTTCAAAGACCAGAACGACTTCAGCCTGCAGGATGTAGAGGTAACTAATGGTTGTCAGGTTACAGTTACCGTCCTGGTTTACTGAACACCTGTCAAAGTAAAGTTATTACATTATCCTGACAATTAGGCCTACCTGTAAAATAACATGTTGAGTCTTTCCATTCCTCGCCTATCCATTTCCTGTCAATCAGTGGGGGCTGGTAGGAGGAGCTATAGGAGGAAAGGTTCATTGTATTGGCTGGAATTGGAATATATGGACCGTCAAACGGGTTTCATATGTTTGATACAGTTCCACGCATTCCATTACAATGAGCCTGTCATCCTATAGCTCCTCCCACCTGCTGTCAATAGAGCATGTTTGCCAAAAGGGAACTTATAACAGTTTTTTTTTTTTTTTTTTAATTTTTAGGGTCTTGACTAGAATTTTTGCTAGACTTCTTTTTTTTTTTTTTTTTTTTGTGCACTTTTGCTTGGTTTCTTATGTTCCATTTTTCTAAGGTAAAGGCTGCTTCTAAGATGCCCAGCTGAAGTCTCTCAGAATGTATGGCCCCATGATTCAAAAATGTCTTGCTGAAAGTGGGCCCTGGCTTCAATGTTAAGCTGGTGCTAGGATCTATGAAGGTGAGGTGCGAAAAGCACTGAGGATAGGAGAAGAGGGCAGGAACCATTTGTTTATGCTGAGACAAAGAGTCTGAGTATGCAGGGTGATTGGTCTGTCTATTACAGGCCAGCAAAGTTGCTTACGTCTCAATTCAGAATTGCTGCTCTTAAAGTTTATTTTAATTTTTAAATTTTATGCTTGTTTGTTTGGGAAAATAGTAACTGAATATTAGACTTCACTGGCATTTGTGGATGAGAAGCCTTATGTGCTAATGATGCTACAGCTGTGCCTACTGCCTAGACAGTCAGAAATGAGGTTCCAGGGTAGTGACACTCCTATATAGTACTTGAGGAATGCCAATTTATGTATTTTTATTTTTAATACATCTGTTTAGGCAGCAAGCAAATTGCCTCTGTGTAGTGAATGTTTGAGATGTCTATGCTCTCATCCTGGAGATTAAACAGATTTAGGAAGCAGGGCCTCAGTGGCAGACCGTGAGTGAATAAGCTGAATGTTCAGGCCAGGGCTGTTTTATGAGAGGGACTGCAGGCCTCAGTGGATGTGGTTGTGCCCAGAGCAGGAAAGACTTTTGCACCACAATCTGTCATTTTGAGTCTGTGGTCTTGGATATGCACAGATAAATATTAAAAAGGGGGAAGCCCAACTCAGTGAAAGTTCAGACAGCGGCAGGACTGTCTGGCAGCCACTGACTCACTTGGCTTCAGCTAGTCTGTGAATAACAACAGTGCGTTTGTCAAATTAAAGTGTGCTTGCTCTACCTCAGTCTTGCCAATGTGCAGGAATTGAGGAATGAATAAGATATTCAGACCTGGTTGAGTAGAAGGAATCTATCAACAGACAGAAGACAAAGCCCAAAATGGCCATGTGCATCATAGTTTCACTCATTACGGATTCACTTTAACCTCCATTTCCTCCATGAGAAGCTAAATATTGTTTATGTAAAATTGCTTTTCACATAAGTACATGGTACACCTTCAGTTGGCCATTTTCATGTCCCCAGATAGATTTACTACATTTGTGACAGAAAGGGCTTTTCCATTTGTAAGTGTATGAACATTTATCTTGCCCCCCAGTCGGTATGAAAAACGAAATGTGTGTTTTTATCGGAGCTTGGCTACCCTGGCTGTTCAGTGTCTCAGCTGCCAAATATGCATGAAAAAGTCATTGTTTATTAGGGAGCAGGGTGTATGAGCGAAACCATAGAGGGAGCGACGATCAGGCCAGCCAGACCTGAGTCCTGGGGAAGATTTCGATTGCATATTCCTTGCATCCTCTCTCCTCGTCTCCTTCTCAAAACCCATTGAGGAGAAGGAAAGAGACAAGAAGGCATGAGTAGAATGCAACATCTGAACATGAGGCAACCACAGTACAGGCAGGGCCAGAGCCAGGCAGACAACTGCACATGCAGCAATCCCGAAACACCCCTGAAAAAACACATCTGACCTAGTTCAGCGGGCTTCAAGGATTCTGTATAATTTTTCCTAACAGTTGAATTGTTACTTGATAAGATTCTTTCATATCAAGTGTCACTACATGGTCAGTCTTGTGTTCTAGGTTACTACTCCTTTACCTCTGATTTTTATGGCCACGCTCACAGCTGCCATTATTAGATTACAACATCGAATTTGTATGTAACGAATGTCACCCCGGTTTCTTTAATTAAGAGAAATTTAAATCTGTCAAAATAATAGATGAGTATCATGTTTGATATAAAGACACTATACCAGCACTTCCTGTTTTGGTTTAATAGACCCTTTCTGTGTTTGTAAACATTAATGCATAAGGGCGATGCACTGAAGTTGGTACAGAACAAGGGGGGAGTTTTATAGAATGGCAAAAAGAACCATTTAAATGTCGCTTATGAGTACATTTCAAACTACTTTGGAATATGATTGATTTTAAGGCTCGAATGAATGTCCTGTGTTTAATATAATGGTGTCATCATCGCAAATCAACAGCATTATACTTAAAAAGCACTTCAACCAGTAAATGGCTATTTGGCTAGCTTTTGTTACAGCCTATATCAATGAGCGTTTAGCATTATAGCGAACTGCTACATCCCAAATTAGTTATTTTTGCAAAGATCACAACCAAATATAATCTTAGCGACTGTTCACAAGAATCAAAACGCCATTGTAAGAGTATGAGAACCCCAAAACGTTTTTTTATTTTTATAGAAGTAATAATAACATAAATCTAGGCTATTGAATGGCTGCAGATCGCGATGGTTTTCTTACTGCTGCCAAGAGTCGCATGTATCTGTACGTGATTTATCGTGTGTGTTGTGTACTGGAAAAGGGTTCACAGATGTTACTCGAAATGGCCATCCTAGAGAAGACAGGCTTAGATGGTGAGGGCCACCACTAACAGCATTAAAGAGGCATTTTGTGACAGGAAGAACTCATGAAACACAAAGGGACACACATTTTTCTTTGCTATTGATCATGTCCTTTATAGTGTTCTACAGCTGGTCCAAAAGAATAGTATTAATGGTATTAAAATCAATTTTACATCACTTTTCAGAATGCAGAGCTATTCATGGCCCTTTTTACTTGTCCAAAAGCATAAGTTACTTAAAATAAATAAATAAATGGTTTTAACACCATTTGTACATCATTGTATGACTTTGCAAAATAAAATGCATTACCATCTTTTTAACCATAGAGAATCAGACAATGTTGCCTACACTCGTGTCTATTGGCTTCTTTGCGTATTCAAGCCTGTCTGAAAACACAACACTGCTCCTTTAAGGCTCTCCTGGAGGATGGTTGGCCACCTTTGTTAGCCTATAAAATATTGCAACATTACAATTACAACCAAATACTTTTTATATCTTTATAAAATAATTCCTCCAGGCCTGGTAATTTAAGGGCACATTTTTGTCCCTGGGACGATCAATATGTCTACATTTCAAAACACACTGGGACAGTTCTGGGATGACACAGCCCAAATCCATACAACCACTGCACATAAGAAAGCAATGAGGCTGATCAGACCATTTTAGCTTAAAATGTTGATGTTTTATTTCTTCATATTATAAACTCAACAATGCGCACATGGCTTTTTGGTTGTGTGACTGTTCCAAAATGCAATTAGCCCGGAAACCCCCGGAAAACACTGTTCTCAAAATATGTTAGAAATGAAGAAAGCATTCAAATTGTTTAACCATAATCTGTAATAATAGGGCTTTTGTTACATTCACTGATCAAATGGACTCAATTTGACCACTAAGAGATTTTATGTTAAACAATTCACCACTCAATTCCTTGACAGCCTACAATTCGTTTGATAGTCTGCATTAGGAAAATGAGTGAAGAGGGACCATCTCATATCATTATTCATTGAGCCAGTGTTTGGTATGCATTTGAGAGTGAGGTGTTACCAGTGTTTATACTGTGATTAGCAGGCCAACATAAGCAGCACGCGTTTCTCACCCTCATAACTCTTGGTTCAGAACCAATACTGCATGTTTGACCAATTTCTTTACGTGAACTGTTATTTGGTCGTATTTCAGAATCAGAGCTGAAGAGGGCTCTAAAGGGTTTGGACTAAGCCTTGGAAATGGTCAGTAAGTCTATAGGCCTAGTCGGTGTCTGTGCCCCCATGATGTGTTGTTAAAGAATGAGGACATCCCAGCCTTGTTGTTCCTGTCTGCTTTTAAACAGGGCGGCATATTTCTGTCCTTAACAACTCAGCCAAAATATATTTTCAGCACGTACCTGAAAAAGAACACTGACCACAGTGAGCCGGCTGTGGTGTCCTGTTGCTCTTGTTTTGCTCCTCTTTTGCTAACTGGACAACAAACATGTCTGACTCCTACAGCTGTACAATTCTTCACTTATGTAAATGTGAACCTTATTGTTTATATGAGTCACCCGTTGCACAGGGTCTGGGACGGTGCCATCACGATGTGGAAAAATCTGCTACACTATTAAGTTGAAGGAGAAGAGCGACTACAGTGCTAGGCCTTGGCTCTCAGAGTAGACTGATTTATAACACAAACTGCGCTTCCCAATTATGGTAGAAAGTTATTTGCTGGGGTAACATTGCACTGTAGACTGGAGTTGTGTGGAAAATGAGAGTGCATGTTAACAAGCAGAACATGGCCTTGATATACTTTGTCTTTTAATGTTATTTCATCTAGCCTTGTTCAATGTTAGCCTGTCAAATGTTTTTCATAATGTTCTAACTCTTAAATAGACAATTCTCTTCAGTGGCTCACTGTAATGCAGCCTTTATCCAGCCTTGAACTGTTTTGTGGTTATAGCCCTTCACAAGTTGTTTTTGTGTTAAATAATGTCATGTTTTCAAGCTGGGTTTTCCTCAAAAAAGAGGAGCATCTTTAAAGCAGTAAATTGATGCAATGCATGTTATTCTATTTAGATAATCTGATTTAAGAGGACTCAGAGGGTTAACAAAGATCATTGTTTTAAGGAGAATTAAAACATCCAAGTCACTGAAGCCAACATCACTTAAGTTAGTTTCTGAGAAATGAAAAACAAGTTATGCCAAGGCAGTATGCTTTGAGAACTGGTGTTCTTAGAAAACAATGATGAATGATCAAGGCTCCCACTAATGTAATCTTGTCAGGGGTGTGATTTTATTTATTTATTTTTCTCCTGATATTGTCCTTAAGAATCTTGTTATGTGTTCTCTCCACCAGGTGCTGGGTCGGTGCTTCCTGACGGTGATGCAGGTGCACTTCCAGTTCCTATCCCAGGCCCTGCAGAAGGTGCAGCCTGTGGCCCAGTCGTGCCTGGCGGAGGCCCTTGCCCAGGCCCAGGAGCGACGCGGCAATGTCCGCTCCCAGAGCTCCTGCCCTGGGCTCCCTGACGGAGCTGGAGGAGGCCTCACGATCATGGAAGGGTGCAGCCGAGGTATTTAGACATGGAGGCCAGGGCGCCCCCAGGACTCTCCAAGGAGCTTCCTGGTGGAAATAGGCTGTGTTCAAAACATGACAAGCTGACTGTTACACATTCCTATGAAATGCAGTCAGCTACCATTCCAGCCACAATTTCCTCCTATTTCCCATTGAGAAGTTTGTATATACAGTATATGAGCCTGCATTGCTAGTTTTCCCTCTTCCACATTAAGCTAGGCCTACACTTCCCCAAACAAACCCTAGCTAACTGAAATGGAGGCCATTTTGTGAGAGGAGCTAGCTGTTCAATCCCGTAGCTAATAAAAGACCCCTGGCACATTTGGAGCTTTGTTCAGTACAGTGGAGCCAGAATGGAGAATCGTGAGTGGCCTGATTGATCTGTTAAGCCCTGGCATGTGGGGTGTTAGCCCTGGAGGGAACTGGGCTGGATATCCTGCTGGAATGTGCTGCTGCGATATGTCTGGGCTGGGCATGGCCGGGCCTCACAGCAATGTTGGGTAGTTTTCAAAGAGGGAGGCGGGCGGTTCCCCCCTATAGAAGCAGTTATTCACAAATCTAGGCCCAACACTGTTCTAAAATGTACAATCTACCAGATGTGTGACCGAGTCGCAAGCAAGTCAAGGTCCAAGTCTCGAGTAGTCACAAGTAGAATGGGTCGAGAGTCAAGTCCAAGTCGTGCATTCTAAGTGTGAGTCAAGTAATAATTTAAAAAATTATCTATACATGCAATGACTGTCTGGTAGCCTCTAAATGTCTGTTAGAGGCTACCAGACAGCACTTTTCATTATTTTGTCTACAACCCACTTTGATTATGTAATAATTCATTTTAACAACAAATTCCTAATGCAAACTTCATAAATAAATAATACATTTCAAGCTATTTTGACATACCAAAATACCAGTACGCCTATACTAGTAATTAATGCCTACTCACCAAACAATTTTGGACGCTGGATATTTATGGCAATCCGCTCTCCATACGGTTTGACATTTGCACTGCACCCAATCCTACAGCTCTACAGAAAATCGTCAATCTGTTCGTTGGCTCATTGGTTCTCAAACTTTTTGACCCACAACCCCCTAAAGCAGTGGTTCAAAGCTCGTTTACCCCACGCATGTACAAATATTTATCTTTACCCCTTTTTCTCCCCAATTTTGTGGTATCCAATTGTTTTAGTAGCTACCATCTTGTAGCGACGAGACAACTCTCGTACGGGCTTGGGAGAGACTAAGGTTGAAAGTCATGCGTCCTCCGATACACAACCCAACCAAGCCGCACTGCTTCTTAACACTGCGCGCATCCAACCCAGAAGCCAGCCGCACCAATGTGTCGGAGGAAACACCGTGCACCTGGCAACCTTGGTTAGCGCGCACTGCGCCCGGCCCGCCACAGGAGTCGCTGGTGCGCGATGAGACAAGGATATCCCTACCGGCCAAACCCTCCCTAACCCAGACGACGCTAGGGCCAATTGTGCGTCACCCCACGGACCTCCCGGTCGGTTACGACAGCCTCGCGCGAACCCAGAGACTCTGGTGGCAGTACAGCGCCCTTAACCACTGCGCCACCCGGGAGGCCCCAATGAACACTTATTTTAACTTAATATACATCAATAAAATCTATTTAGCCTCAAGTAAATAATGAAACATGTTCAATTTGGTTTAAATAATGCAAAAACAAAGTGTTGGAGAAAGTAAAAGTGCAATATTTGCCATGTAAGAAAGCTAACGTTTCAGTTCCTTGCTCAGAACATATGAAAGCTGGTGTTTCCTTTAACATGAGTCTTCAATATTCCCAGGTAAGAAGTTTTAGGTTGTAGTTATTATAGGACTATTTCCTCTATACCATTTGTATTTCATTAACCTTTGACTATTGGATGTTCTTATAGGCACTTTAGTATTGCCAGTGTAACAGTATAGCTTCCGTCCCTCTCCTCGCTCCTCCCTGGGCTCGAACCAGGAACACATCGACAACAGCCATCTTCGAAGCAGCGTTACCCATGCTGAGCAAGGGAAACAACCACTCCAAGGCTCAGAGTGAGCGAGTGACGTTTAAAACGCTATTAGTGCGCGCTAACTAGCCAGCCATTTCACTTCGGTTACACCAGCCTCATCTCGGGAGTTGATATGCTTGAAGTCATAAACAGCGCAATGCTTGACGCACAACGAAGAGCTGCTGGCAAAACGCACAAAAGTGCTGTTTGAATGAATGTTTACGCGCCTGCTTCTGCCTACCACCGCTCAGTCAGATACTTGTATGCTCATTCAGATTATATGCACCGCATGACACACTAGATAATATCTAGTAATATCATCAACCATCTGTAGTTAACTAGTGATTGTTTTTTATAAGATAAGTTTAATGCTAGCTAGCAACTTACCTTGGCTTACTGCATTCGCATAACAGGCAGTCTGCTTGTGGAGTGCAACAAGAGGCAGGTCGTTATTGCGTTGGACTAGTTAAATGTAAGGTTGCAAGATCGGATCCCCGAGCTGACAAGGTGAAAATCTGTCATTCTACCCCTGAACGAGGCAGTTAACTCCACAATTCCTAGGCCGTCATTGAAAATAAGAATGTTCTTAACTGACTTTCCTAGTTAAATAAAGGTGTAAAAATAAATAAATACAAATTTGAAAAATCTGTGTGCAAAAATACCGATTTCCGATTGTTAGAAAACTGAACGTTCAATTAATCGGCTTCCACTTAGTACATACTCAACCGTAGAAGCCATGGATTACATGCAACATTCGCACTGAGATAAAGGGTAGAGCTGCCGCTTTCAAGGTGTGCGGACTCTAATCCGGAAGCTTACATGAAATTCAGCTATGCCCTGCACGAACCATCACAGGCAAAGCGTCAATACGGGGCTAAGATTGAATCATACCACACCGTTCGCCGCTGGCCGGATGTGGCAGGCTTGCAAACTATTAGACTATACAAAGGGGTAGCACAGCCGCAAGCTGCCCAGTGACACGAGCCTACCAGACGAAGCAAATCACTTCTATGCTCGATTCGAGGCAAGCAACACCGAGGCATGCATGAGAGCATCAGCTGTTCCGGACGACTGTGCGTGTTCACGCTTCCTCCGTAGCCGCAAGACGTTTAAACAGGTCAACATACACAAGGTCGGGGCCAGACGGATTACTAGGACGTGTGCTCCGGGCATGTGCTGACTAACTGGCAGGTGCCTTCACTGACATTTTCAACATGTCCCTGATTGAGTCTGTAATACCAACATGCTTCAAGCAGACCACCAAAGTCCCTGTGCCCAAGAACACTAAGGCAACCTGCCTAAATGACTACAGACTTGTAACACCATGTCCGTTGCCATGAAGTGCTTTGAAAGGCTGGTAATGGCTCACATCAACACCATTATCCCAGAAACCCTAGACCCACTCCAATTTGCATACCCAAACATATCCACAGATGATGCAATCTCTATTGCACTCCACACTGCCCTTCCCACCTGGAGTAAAAGGAACACCTTGTGAGAATGCTGTTCATTGACTACAGCTCAGCGTTCAACACCATAGTACCCTCAAAGCTCATCACTAAGCTAAGGACCCTGGGACTAAACACTCCTCTTGCTACTGATCCTGGACTCTGACAGGCTGCCCCAGGTGGTGAGGGTAGGTAGCAACACATCTGCCACGCTGATCCTCAACACTGGCGCTCCCCAGGGGTGCGTTCTCAGTCCCCTCCAGTACTCCCTGTTCACCCACAACTGCATGGCCAGGCACGACTCCAACACCATCATTAAAAGTTTGCTGACGACACAACAGTGGTAGGGCTGATCACCGACAACGACGAGACAGCCTATAGGGAGGAGGTCAGAGACCTGGCCGGGTGGTGCCAGAATAACAAACTATCCCACAATGTAACCAAGACTAAAGAGATGATTGTGGACTACAGGAAAAGGAGCACCGAGCATGTCCCCATTCTCATCGATGGAGCTGTAGTGGAGCAGGTTGAGAGCTTCAAATTCCTTTGTGTCCACAACAACAAACTAGATTGGTCCAAACACACCAAGACAGTCGTGAAGAGGGCACGACAAAACCTATTTCCCCCTCAGGAGACTAAAAAGATTTGGCATGGGTCCTGAGATCCTCAAAAGGTTCTACAGCTGAAACATCGAGAGCATCCTGACTGGTTGCATCACTGCCTGGTACGGCACTACTCAGCCTCTGATCTGCACTTCAGAGGGTATTGCACGCCCAGTACATCACTGGGGCAAAGCTGCCTGCCATCCAGGACTCCTACACCAGCACAGAGGAAGGCCATAATTGTCAAAGACCCAGCCACCCCAGTCATGGATCATATTCTTCTACTACCGCATGGCAAGCGGCATCCGAGTGCCAAGTCAGCGTCAAAAAGGCTTCTCAAAAGTTTTTACTCCCCAAGCCATAAGACTTCTGAACAGGTAACCAAATGGTTACCCGGACTATTTGCATTGTGTGCCCCCCAACCCCTCTTTACGCTGCTGCTACTCTGTTTATCTTATATGCATAGTCACTTTAACTATACATTCATTTACATATTACCTAATTGGTCTGACCAACCAGTGCTCCCGCACATTGGCTAACCGGCTATCTGCATTGTGTACCACCACCCGCCAACCCCTCTTTTACGCTTCTGCTACTCTCTGTTCATCATATATGCACAGTCACTTTAACGATACCTACATGTACATACTATCTCTATAAGCCTGACTAACAGGTGTCTGTATAGCCTTGCTACTTTTTTTTCAAATGTCTTTCTACTGTTTTTTATTTCTTTACTTACACACACACCTTTTTTTTGGCACCATTGGTTAGAGCCTGTAAGCATTTCACTAAGGTTTACACCTGTTGTATTCGGCAAAGTGACAAATAAACTTGATTTGTTTGAATGTTTTTATTCACATTTTGCATTTGTATCTGAAAGTCATTTAATGTTAGCAGTCAATCTCAACTAGGTATGGATGTCATGTCACTTCTCTCTGTAGTCCAGAACCCTATTCTTCCCATCTTCATCCCAAAGTATTGAATGCACAGACATTACAGCTGCATTTTAGACATGTAGCCACCTATACTAGGCCTATCTGAAATATGGAAATGATTAATGAAAATCTCCAGGTAGCCTGTTATTGTTCTGGCAAAGATGCCTCCGTAGGAGATTTCTAAACTGTGTTTTATCTGGATAATACAAACAATAGACCTACTGTTTTTGTCTGGTCATCAATATGTGTAACTTTTTGGTTCTGAAGCACAGATTACATGTTTTTGAGATGACAATTTAGTGCAATACTGTAGGCCTATATTAGAAATCAGATGAAATGGGTGAAGGTATATAAAATCTAAATGGTAGGGTATTTGTATTTTTCCCATTCAGTTTCACACTCGTGACCCATTTTCTGCACACCCTGCTGTAATGCAGATTAGCAGAGCAGATGCAGGGTGTGTAAGGGTTGTACTAGGGTATGTGATGCTGTGTGTAAACTGCTATGTGACCTGAGACTGCTGTGTTCCAGGCCACGGGACGTCTGAGGGAGAGGGGACGTGACGGCTGCCTGGCAGGCATCCAGGTCCAGCAGCTCTTCTGCTCCAACAACCCCAACATCCCTGATCACCATCTGAAGGAGCTCAACATGAAGATCGACAATGCCTTACAGGTAGATGGCGACACGCGGCAGGACCACCACAGCCTTGGTCAATGTCTGAAATGACACCCTATTCCCCAATATAGGCTTGTGCACTGCTTTTGACCAGAGCCCTATTCCTGGTAATTTTCCCTGTAAAGTGCAATATTTTTAATCAGGGCTCTGGTCAATAGTATTGCACTATATATGGAATAGGGTGCCATTTCTAACTGGGTCACTTGTGCCTTACAGAACAAAGGCTGCTTCAAATCAATGTGTTGATGGCTTGGATATGAAAGGACTGGATGAAGCAATAGCTAGCCTGACTTAATTACATGTTAATTTTATACAAATTATTTTCTCTTTTCTCTCGCCAGGCTTATAAAGCAGCACTAGAAAGTATGGGCCACAGTGAATATGCACTGAAGGCTGGCTTTCACCTCAATCCCAAATCTGTGGAGGCAGCTTTACAGGTATATTTACTCTAAGCACAGGACATATTACAGCTCATTAGGAATGGTAAAGCCTTGTATTATAGTGGCTGTGATAAGAGCAAAACTCCTGCTCTCTCTAACCTATTTTTACATCCTGTGTCTGTGCCTGTCTCTCTCTGTCTACTATGTAGGCTGCTGCAGTGAGGCAGAGGCCCAGCAGGCTGGCAGGATGCAGACCATCTCCCAGCCCATTCAATGTGAGCTGCCTACCATCCCTGTGCAGATTGGCGCCTCACTTCCCTCAAAGGAGTGTCCTTCAACGACCGGCGGCTGACAACCTCAAACTGAAAACGGTATGTCTGTTATGGAGGACTTGATTTTTTATAGAATGTTCAGATGTGCATAGAAATATATATGATTGTCATGTTAAATCGAGTCATCAGCTTGGGAGTCATATTCAGCTCTATTCATTACATTTTCTATCTACAACATTGTAAATACACCCCCTGGCCTTGGCTCGCTGGCATCCTGGCGCTAGGCTACTGTGATGGGTGGTTTCCTAAGTCTTTCATAGTTTGACCTTGCTGACCAGAATGAGTCACTCTGCTCTCTCTAGGAAGTGAGAGCGCTTAGGACGGTCATTTCAACCTCTGATGACTTACGTGGGCTGTGAGTCTTGTATTTGGCAAGGCTTTAATGTTTTGATGTATTAACACTTATTCCATGGTACATCTGATGCCTTTTGGGTCTGGATAGAATCAGAATCTGCTTCGTTAGTTTACAATGAGATTCTCCCCAGTCTATGGGACAAACTATCTGTCAGTTATCTGACTCACCATTTACCGGATTCAGAAATAACAGCACGTTCATCGGGACCCTTTAAACTAGAGAGCCTAGACACTTTAACAGAGGGGACTTTGTAGTTGCTACTGTTTCCTGTTCTGGTCTATGTTAGTGTTTTTAGAAGAGATGAATAGGACCCACACACTCACTTGTTCCACCATACCTTTTATTTGGCAAAAAAAATGAACAAAGTTTCAATCCAAAGTGGATCTTTGTCAGGTCCACATTACTGCTGCTGATGCAAAGCACTAACTAGTCTTGTGTTTTCACACCGCCACCTGTTTTGTATCCTCAGCACACCCATGTTGCAGCTCATTAAAGAGGCAGTGGGGCAGAACGGGAGGACCCCCGGGACGACTCCCTGGCCACTGAGGTCCTCAACCAGTCTGCCCTTCCAGCTGAGAATGGCCTGCAAGACCGCCACCCAGTTACTGTTCGCTCAGGCGGGACTGGTGAGTACAAAGCACTTAAGATGTCAACAAGGGCATCAAAGTCACCCAGCTTAAAATACTTGTCTCATTTAGTTGTCAACATAAACATTTACATTACATTTAAGTCATTTAGCAGACGCTCTTATCCATGTTGTCTCATCTTAAATTAGCTGATGGATTGTTTTGCTTTAGCAGTAGGTCCATGAGGTTCAATAG